>NC_134692.1:49059101-49359101 GCF_050947455.1 Rhinoderma darwinii
TATGTAGAGGTTTTTTTATGTTTTACGACTTTTGCACAATAAAAACTCTTTTGAACTAAAATTATTTGTTTTTGCATCGTCGCTTTCCAAGAGCCGTAATTTTTTTATTTTTCCATCAATGTAGTGATTTTTTGGTCTTGTTTTCTGCGGGACAAGACGTAGTTTTGAATGGTACTGTTTTGGGGTGCATGGGACTTATTGATTCATTTTTATTATGACTTTTTTGGGGGGCAATGGAAAAAAATTGCAATTTCGCCATGGTTTTTTGAGTTTTTTTTACGGTGTTCACTTTGCGGTTTAAATTACATATTAACTTTATTAATGGAGTCATTACGGTCGCGGCGATACCACATATGTGTACTTTTTTAATTTTTTTACACTTTTACTAAATAAAACCACTTTTTATGGAAAAAAATGGTTTTATTTATTTTTTTACTGTACTTTTTATTAATAATCTTTATTTCACTTTGATGACTTATTTCATTAGTCCCACTAGGGGACTTTACTGTGCGATATTCCGATCGCTGCTATAATGCTTTGGTATACTTCGTATACCAGAGCATTATTGCCTGTCAGTGTAAATCTGACAGGCAATCTGTTAGGACGTGCCTCCGGCGCGTCCTAACAGGAATATGTCCAGGGCAGACCTGGGGGCTTTTATCAAGCCCCCGGCTGCCATGACACCCCATCGGAGACCCGCGATTTCATTCGCGGGCCGCCGATGGGTGACAGAGGGAGCGCACTCCCTCTGTAAACAAAGTTAAATGCCGCGGTCGCTATTGACGGTGGCATTTAACGGGTTAAACGGCCGCGATCGAAGTAAACTTCGATCGCGGGCGTTGGAGCAGGAGCTCAGCTGTCATCAGACAGCAGAGCCCCGGCTCCTGCCTGCACGGGAGACCCGTGCAGCACTTAGACTAGGCTGACGTGAAAAGGCGTCAGCCTAGCCTAAAGCCCATTAGTGACCGACGTAAAAAGGCGTATTAGTGGTCACTAAGGGGTTAAGGTGTTTTGTCTCTGACTGTCAATTTGATTTGGTCTCTTTCATTCCCCTCGCCGAATTTTCCCTTAATAACCGGGTCAGTAACTCGTCAGGGGTCTCTCCTTTTTTTTGTAATTTTGGGTTTAATCCACGGTTCTCCTCCGTTTCACCTGGTAGTTCCAACAATCCTGAGGTAGAGGTCGTTCATCGGGAACTGTGCACAGTCTGGGCCCAGGTTCAGAAAAACCTAGAGGTGTCCCAGAGCGTACAAGAAACTCAGGCTGATAAAAAACGTTCTGCTAACCCCCTGTTTATGGTCGGGGATCTGGTGTGGTTGTCGTCTAGGAACTTGCGTCTCAAGGTTCCGTCCAAGAAGTTTGCTCCCCGGTTTATTGGGCCGTATAAGGTCATTGAGGTCCTCAATCCTGTCTCCTTCCGGCTGGAGTTACCCCCGTCTCTTCGGATACACGACGTGTTTCATGCCTCCCTCCTCAAACGCTGCTCCCCGTCCTTGGCTCCCTCGAGGAGACCTCCTGTTCCCATCCTCACCCCGAAGGGGGTGGAATTCGAGGTGGCCAGGATTGTGGACAGCAAGATGGTCCAAGGCTCCCTCCAGTACCTGGTCCATTGGAGAGGATACGGGCCCGAGGAGAGGACTTGGGTACCCGCCCGGGATGTTCACGCTGGGGTATTGGTCAGGAGTTTCCACCTGCGTTTCCCCAGTAAGCCAGGTCCACTTAGAAAGGGTCCGGTGGCCCCTCATAAAAGGGGGGGGTACTGTAAAGGATCTGCCAGGCACAGCTTCGGGGTTAACTCCCAGAACTAATCAGTCAGCACCTGAGAATACATCCCTGAGACTGACTCCTGCTTCCACCATTCAGGCTGGCAGGCTTAGGAGTGGGAGAGCCTATCGTAACCTGGCCAGACTCAGCTAGCTCCCGCCCTCGGTCTATTTAAGCCTGCACTTCCTGTCCCTCGGTGCTTGTTATTGCTTGTGTTTCTTTCCTTGTGGTTTCCTGTCCCAGCTACAGCTCCTGCTATTTTTGATCCTGCTCCATACAGACCCTGGCTTACCGACTACTCTTCTGCTTTTCGTTTTGTACCTCGCACAATCCTGGCTTGACTCGGCTCGTTCACCACTCTGGTTGCTCACGGTGTTGCCGTGGGCAACGGCCCCTTTTCCTTGCTTGTGTTCCTTGTATGTTTGTCGTGTTTGTCGTGCACTTACTGAGCGCAGGGACCGCCGCCCAGTTGTACCCCGTCGCCTAGGGCGGGTCGTTGCAAGTAGGCAGGGACTGAGTGGCGGGTAGATTAGGGCTCACTTGTCCGTCTCCCTACCCCCTGCCATTACAACAGGGGACAATGTGTGGTACTATCTATAGGGGCACAGTGTGGGGAACTATCTACTAGGGTCACTGTGTGGGGAACTATTAACAGGGAGTACTGCGTGGGGCGCTATCTAAAGGGTACACTGTGTGTAGAACTATCTGCAATCAGTGCTGTGAGGGGAACTATCTACTAGGGTCACTGAGTGGGGAACTATGTACAGGGGCACTGTGTATGCCACTATCTACCAGGGGCACTGTGTGTAGCATTATCTACTAGGGGCACTGTGTGTGGCATTATCTACCAGGTGCACTGTGTGCAGCCCTACCTATTGTGGGCACTGTGTGGGGAACTATGTAATGGGCTCAATGTGTGGGGAACTATCTACAGGTGGCACTGTGTGGAGAACGATCTACAAGGGGCACTGTGTGTGGCACTATCTACAAGGGACACTATGTAAGGAACTATTCCTGGTGTCACTGTGTGTAGAAGTATCTACCATGGTTACTGTGTGTAGCATGATGTTCCAGGGGCACTGTTTGTGACATTATCTACCAGGGGTACTGTATGTGTCATTATCTACCAGGGGCATTGCATGTGGCGCTATCTACCAGGGGCACTGTTTGTGGCATTATTTACAATGGGGACTGTGTATGGAATTATTTACCACGGCACTGTGTGTGATACTATATGCAGGGGGCACTCTAAATGGCACTAGATACAGGGTGCACTGTGTGGGGAACTATCTACAGGTGGCTCTGTGTGTGGCACTTTTTACCAGGGGCACTGTGTTTGTGGCACTATCTACCCTGGCATAACTTTCTACAGGGGGCACTGTGTAGGGAACAATCTACAGGGGCAATATGTGTGGCATAACTTTTCTTGGGACCACATAAAATGCCATATCTGCCCCTGCTTATTCCATCCCACTAAAACATAACTTTTATTAGCATTTTAGCTCAAATAGACAAATTCAAAATTTTCCTAAAATCCCAAACATCTATCCTGAGTATAGTTAATTTGATAGGCTGGGATCTTGATCAATATTACTATACTCATAGTAGATAGATAGATAGATAGATAGATAGATAGATAGATAGATAGATAGATAGATAGATAGATAGATAGATAGATAGATAGATAGATAGATGTTTGTGGCTTTAGAAAAACCCTATTAAAAGTTATCTTTAACTGGGATAGAATACGGGAATTTGTTACTTTATAACAAATTGTGAATGAAGAATAATACTTATTGTCATATAATTGACTTTAATTTAAAAAAAATTCTGTAGAGAGGGAGCACATAAGTAATATACTCGTTATGTGTTGCATACATAAAGCATGAGGACTTATATACAGAATACTTTTAGCCTTCCTTTTAATTTAACAGAAGAGTCTGCGGTATATCCATGTCATGTTCAACCGCTATGGGTCTATCTATATATATGCAATAATTAATAATTTATAGGTTTAATAATGAAACAAGCATGCTCAAATATTGGGCCAACCTAAGAGTGATTCAAAATAGCAAAAACTTCCCACGCAAACTACTGTTTAAATTAAATAATAATAAAAATAATACAATTGCAAAATCTGAAAAAAAAATTGGTTTATAGTACATAAGACATATTCTACTTCTCTGCTGTTGATTCCTGAAGCCTGCAGATTATTAAAATATATTAAAATTACAAGCATGTCGATAAAAAAAGTAAAATCCTGTCATCCTGTAATCTAATAAACATTGACCTTTGGTATCACTTGTATTTTTTTTATTATAATTGTCTTTTGACTACTTTTTTTGAAAATAAGTAAAAACCTGTATTCAAATCTCCTTTGAGAAGGAACAAACAAAAATTTATACTGTGCACTCTATAATTTGGTATAATAATTTCATACCTTTCTTTTCCTCATATCCTGTGTCTGATTTCAAGGTGTGGCTGCTGCTGTGTAGGGAATCCTTAGAGTCTTCATTCTCATCCAAAATACCAGCAAAGCTGATCTTCCTTTCATATCGGTGTCGATCCAGCTCCGGATCCAAACGTAGCCGGCAGGTATCAAGATCCTTAATGTGACAGGAAGAAACTTGTAATTTTCTCTTTTAAATACTTTTAAAGCTGATCTATAAGGATATTTCTCACAAAGGCTGGTGAAGTTTTTTTTTATATATACAAATATGTAATTTCACCAATTGGGTGCCTTTATATTTAACCCCTTCCCCCTGCTTGCATTCTGGGCCCTAATGACCAAGCCATTTTCTACATTTTTCCATTGTCACATTCGAAGAGCTATAACTTTTTATTTTTGCGTCGACATCGCTGTATAAGGTCTTGTTTTTTGCGGGACGTCTTGTAGTTTTTATTGGTACCATTTGAGAGTAGATGCGACTTTTTGATCACTTTTTATCACATTTTTTAAAGTCAGGATTAACAGAAAACAGCAATTCTTCCATAGTTTTTTATTTTATTTTTTACGGCATTCACAGTGCGGGTTAAATAATGTAATCGATTTATAGTCGGGGTCGTTATGGACGTGGCGATACCAAATATGTGCAACTTTTTTGCTTTATTGTGTTTTTTTTTTTTAATAGTAAATCAGTTTGTAAGAGGAAAAAGTGTGTTTTTCATTTATTTTTTTTTCACATTTTTTTAAATTAACTTTATTCAACTTTTTTTTTACTTTTATACTAGTCCCACTAGGGGACTTCACTATGCGATCCTCCGATCGCTATTATAATACACTGCAATACTTTTGTATTGCAGTGTATTACTGCCTGTCCGTTTAAAACGGACAGGCATCTGCTAGGTCATGCCTCCGGCATGATCTAGCAGGCATTCATTACAGGCAGACCTGGGGGCCTTTATTAGGCCCCCGGCTGCCATCGGAGAAACAAACACTCGGCGATCTTATCGCCGGGTGTCAGTGGGATTAGAGGGAGCTCCCTCCCTCTCTCCAAAACCACTCAGATGCGGTGCACGCTATTGTGCACCGCATCTGAGGCGTTAAACGGGTGAGATCGATACTTATATCGATGTCACCCGGCAGAGCAGGGATGCCCCCAGCCCTCAGCTGCCTCTGGCAGCTGAGAGCAGGGAGATTTGACAGCTCCCTGCTCTGTTTACTTTATTCGAATGCAGCGCAGTGGAATAGCGGCGCTGTAAAATAAAGCCCATTAATGACCGCCGTGAAGAGGCTTATCGGCGGTCATTAAGGGGATAAACAGCCAATTTACTTGCAACATAACTCTATTCATCACAAAACAATAAATATGAAAATATCGTAATCTCAAACATCATGGTAGATTTTTATATTTCACATACCACAAGAGGTTCAGCCCTAGGCCTTGGCAGACATGGGAAGGTTTCCCTTAAGAAAGTGGTGATTTCCAGAAGCAGTTGACATGCAGACATCTTCAGTGCAAAAGGACAGCCACACTTTGTTGGATTTACAGAACCTATAAATTGACATTTTTGGTAAGGAGTGCAAAGGACGCTCAGAAGTCAAGTGTTACGTACCAGCTGGTGACTGACCTTATCAGACAGCCAAACCAGAGACCAATCATCATGGGTGAAAGGTGTGTAATTAGAGAACTAGATATTGTCCCCAAAAAAATAATTCTATCCATCCAGGTAAAAAAAGATATCATTTTATTAGCTCCATATACAGTGAAACCTCTATGAGGTGACCACCTAAACTTGTAGTGAGAAATGGTCTTCTAGTGGGCTAGTCCTTCCAAAGAAGAGGGACAATATATATAGAATATAAGGGAATTGGATACTCTCTGCAGTCAAATGTAGCGTTATAATATTGTACTTTTATCAATAAAAAATATATATTAGTAATGTAGGAGATAATGCCTATGAAATATCTTGATAATTGACACCAATAATAATTGATCCCTGGTACTTTGAAACCATCTGCACTGTCAGTAGTTCCTGCCCATCTTATCAGAAGTAAATTCCTAAATAAAAGGACTTGATTTAATGCCTCCATACATTTGTTCGTGGAATCATTTTACATGGAGGATTAAATCAGCATCTGCTTTCGTTGATTGGGATTCACAGGAGTCTCGAACTGAAGCAACACTATGCTTTAGCTACAGACCAGACTCATGTCTGCTTGCATATTTTATTAAGTTCAATATGTACAGACTGCAGACATGAGAAAGGAATAAAAAAAAAAAAAAAACCAACCTAAAAGAATAAAATAAAGCAGGGGAATTTGGAGTGAAATTAACATTTAAAGAAACAAAAAAACATGGGCCGGCTGGAGCAAAAAGTAATGGTTTTGCAAACATTGAACAGTTACTCATTTATTTTCTGTAAATTAATTAATAGGCTTCAAGACATTTCCTGTACAATTATGGTGATTTTTTTTTCATGTGGTATTACATGTAATAATTTCCTTTTATAAATTATTGCCATGATTGAACAGTCTTTCAGTTATGTCCTGAAACGTAACACAACACATGTTGAGAAACGGCTTAGTTTATTATTTTATAGAGTTTTCAAGACTTCCATGGGGTAATTTATGGTTTCAGGTAAAAATAAATAATAAAATAGTCAAATAAGAACAATAAACAAATAATGTAACTGAACCCATGACTTCAAGTAAAAATTTTTTTTTAAATACCCTGATACCTATATAAACTTGTATAAATTAAATATAGATGTCACTACTAAATATGACATCATTTATAAATCCAAGTATGCTTGTTTGCCATAGCAGATTTTGGTTTTTATTCTGTAACAGAGCCAGGGCAGAAAATTTAAGGGGCTCTAACATTTATGCATGAGGACATAACATAACATACAATGTAGACCGGTTATTCCCTCTCCTGAGAAAACCTTACTTCTATTACTACCTCAAAAAAACTTAGTGTAAGGGGAGGTAAAGCATTCTATAATTCTTACCCAAATATATATACTGGCCCACATTTGTTGACTTATCTGCCAAGCATCTTTGAGAAGAATACATTCATTCTGTCCCAACTATAATGGTCTTCCTGCTGCTGTCTATTGAGGAACTCTTGACCAGGCTCCAAAGCACTTCAGGGAAAACACTAAGTAGACTATAAATGAATCGCCTCAGCCTGGAGAAGGGTGAATTTAAGGGAAATATGTGCATGCTATCAGATCACACAATTGTCCTCATGCATGGTATCTATCATGGAAAGCAGAGGCTCTGTTACAGAATAAAAACCGAAATCTGCTATGGCAAAGAAGCACCGTTGTTGTAAAGGGTTTGCCTGACACAGGTTCTGTGTCGACGCCCGGGGTTAATCAGCCTACATCTGCTCCAAGGTCTGCTAGAGTGACGCGATCTGTTACCACTCAGGCTTGCAGGCTGAGGAGAGGGAGAACCTATCACAGCCTGGCCTGACGGTTCTAGCTCCCGCCCTTGGTCTATTTATACCCTCACTTGCAGCATGTTCCTTGCCTGTGATTCTCTGGTTTCCTGGCACTGCTATTTCTGCTATTTACCTGATTGACCACTGTAACTTTTTGACCCTGGCTTGCCTGACTATTCTCCTGCTCTGTTTTTCTACTACGTACTCTCCTGGTTTGATTCGGCTCGTTCACCACTGCCTGTTGCTCACGGTTTTCCGTGGGCAACTGCCCCTACTTCCCCTTTGCTTCTGTGTGCCCTTGTCTTGTGTTGTCTGTCTTGCACTTACTGAGCGTAGGGACCGTCGCCCAGTTGTACGCCGTCACTTAGGACGGGCCGTGCAAGTAGGCAGGGACTGAGTTGCGGGTAGATTAGGGCTCACCTGTCGTCTCCCTAACCCGATTCATTACAGTTGTACTGAGTATACTTGGATTTATAAATGATGTCACATTTAGTAGTGACATCTATATTTAATTTATACAAGTTTATATAGGTATCAGGGTATTTTTACAATTTTTTACTTGAAGTCATGGGTTCAGTTACATTATTTGTTTAAAATGACAAATTCTAATGATAATATTGTTCTAAGCATTCTTCTAGCCAGTTATCAGTTCCTAAATCTGCTGGATCTAGTTCATTGTTTTAGTTAAGAAAAGTCTTCTTTACCATTCATACTATTACGGTATTATTTCAGCTGCTTGTTAGGGACAAATAAGCAGCTACATGACAGGACAGATGGATGATAACCAAGGGTACAAAGATACCCAGTGTTTTGACTTATGTCAGGTCTCTATTAGGGTGCATTCACATGCAGCAGAGTTTGTTGCAGAAATTTTCTGCGACTGAAAATCAGTTCCATTCATCTTGCACAAATCCATGCACCTGCACTACATTCAGATTAATGGAACTGGTTTTCAGTCACAGAAATTTTCTGCAACAAAATCTGCGGCGTAATCTAAAAAATCTAAAGATAAAATTCTAATATGCTCACCCGTCTTGAAGTTTTTTTATAACCAGAAATGCACCCCATGTTCCAGTAAAGTAATGAAGATATATTTGGACAGGTTCTCATGGAAAACACAAGACATAGAGAAAACTTAATATGAAGTTGCCAGACTCAGAACTTTCAAGTCCTGCTCAAGTTTGAGGTAAGGCAGGGGGAGCAATGGGAGGAAGCAGCTTTCTCTCTGAATATCATCAGCACCATGAGCCAAATGAGGGCAGCTGATTCACAGAGAAGAAGGTCTTCCTTCTACTGCTTCACATACGTGACTAAAGACTGAAGAAGGAAATAGGAAGCACTCAGTCCTGGGACAGAATAGGGCCAACACAAATAAGTTGTGAAATATAATCTCTAATATATGATCACCTACAGACATGTGTGGAAGGTAACTATGTATAATGAAGTTGTCATACTGTAAATGGAACTATAGGTGCACAATTTTGCAATACACTTTTACAATAATTGCGCCCCAGTATATGTTTTCACATATGAACTGTGGTTTTGAGACCCTCATTAAATAAATTATATTTAATTGTCTTGATAAAGGTTTTTTTATTATGTAACAGCCACCAAGAGTAGTGTTTTGTTTTTATTAGTATAAAACAACGTTTTTTGTTTTGTTTTGTAGTTGTTAAATAAGCCAGCTTCTCAACATGTTGCAATAAGAAGCATGCAAAGATGAAATAATAATCAACATGTAAATTGCATGCAATATTCTACAGAATATCTTCTAAAGAAGAAAAGCAACGTTAATAATTCAGAAAAATGCAACCAGAATGTGTGCATAGAGACTTTTTAATATTTCATGCATTGCCCTATGCATATATGTCTTTTTTATGAGTTTCAAAAATGCAAGTTTGGTCTAGGTACATATATTTGAATACATGACAATAAAAGATCAACAATTTCTGGATGCTTCAGTCTAGACAATAGCATTCAAATATATTGCAGGACTAGTCTGGTTGCATATCTCACATATTCTAAACATAATAAAAACATAAAAAGCCATTACATGGACAACATAATGAGCATATAATGGTCACTTTAACTACAACAAAATGTCAAGGTTTTGTTCCACTATATATTTGTTTTTTTTCTTTTTTAATATACAGTTTTTAGGTATTTATGCATGATCCAGATGATGTTATTGAAAAATGATTTATATAGCTCTAAGTCAACATTTTATCAGTTACATTATTTTTATTTTACTTTCCAAGATTTTAATTTTAATATAAGTATTGAATTAATAAACACACCTGGGTCGGACTTGTCCACCAGAGTATCAAATAATCCTCTGATGGGTTCAGACACAATACTGGGTCTATTCCTTATGGGAAGATTCACAAGTAACTTATTAGACCTCAAACGGAATATGTTTACTGCGATTATGTTGAAATTGAAAGTGGAAGTGCACTGGTTCTGTTTAAATAGAGGGTAAGCCCTTATAATAATTTCCTCTTCTGGGCCCAAGGAACCCTAGTCCAATGCAACCAGAATACATAGAGCAAGTCACAGAACACTAGACATGATCTTTCAGCAGCAGCCCCTTCTTCTTGCAGTCATAGTACCTGAGATCAATGTTTTGGCACTACATTTTAACAGAATAAAATCATGCAAAACTAGAGCAAAGGGATAAAAGGAAGTAGAAGAGACTACCGATTGTAAGTGTGAGGTCTTTCTGTTATTTATCCCTTTTATTTTGTAACTGTTTTGCTAGTTTTTGTATGTCATCTTATTTTGTCTCTTTTTATATTTTTATAAAGGATAGGGATATACTTTTGTTACAAAACAGCAATGAAAATAAAAATGCCCAAATAATCACATTTCTGATACCAAACATGGAAATTTGAAATGCAAGTTAAATTGTATGTTCACAAATGCCAGAAGTCTAGCAAGCAAAATGGGGGAGCTGGAGGCCTTTGTACATGAAGAAAATATAGATATAGTTGGTGTTGCTGAAACATGGCCGGACTCTTCTCATGACTGGGCTGTAAATCGACAGGGTTTTACACTGTTTCGGAAAGACAGAACAAATAGGAAAGGTGTTGGTGTATGTCTGTATGTGAGAAGTGATATGAAGGCGGTGGTGTATGTCTGTATGTGAGAAGTAATATGAAGGCAAGTGTGAAAGACAATAGTGGGTGAAGATTGTGAGGAGATTGAAACCTTGTGGGTGGAAATACAAAGGGATTTAAACACCGGAAAAAATACTTTTGGTGTAATCTATAGACCCCCCAATATAATTGAGGAGATGGATGATCAGCTATATAAACAGATGGAGCGGGCTGCACTAGCTGGTATTGTTGTGATAATGGGAGATTTTAATTACCAGGATATTAATTGGTGTCATGGTTCGGCTTCAACTGCGAAGGGGAGAAATTTCCTCAACCTGTTGCAGGAAAATTTTATGGGCCAGTTTGTGGAAGACCCGAGTAGAGGTGAAGCTCTGTTGGATATGGTAATCTCTAATAATGCAGAGCTTGTTGGGAATGTGAATGTTCGTGAAAACCTCGGTAACAGTGATCACAACATTGTTACATTTTACCTATACTGTAAAAGACAAACACAGGCTGGGAGGGAAAAAAACCACTTAATTTTAAGAAGGCCAATTTCCCCCGGATGAGGGCTGCAATTCAGGACATAGACTGGGATGAACTAATGTCAAATAATGGGACAAATGATAAATGGGAGATCTTAAAATCTACTTTGTATAAATATAGAGCAAAATTTATTCCTATAGGTAACAAGTATAAACTACTAAAATTAAGCCCCACATGGCTTACACCTTATGTAAAAAGGGCAATACATGACAAAAAAAGGGCATTTGAAAAATGCATATCTGAGGGTACAGCTGTAGCCTTTGTAAATTATAAAGAGCTTAATAAAATCTGGAAATAGGTAATAAAATCAGCAAAAATACAAAATGAAAGGCAAGTGGCCAAGGATAGTAAAATCTTCAAGTATGTAAATTAAAAAAAGCCAAGGTCTGGACATGTAGGACCCCTAAATAGTGGTAATGTGGAGTTGGTAACAGGGGATCAAGAGAAGGCAGAGTTACTAAATGGGTTCTTTAGCTCTGTATATACATCAAAAGAAAGAGCAGCTGATGTAGCCGGTGCCAGTGTTGTTAATACATCAATTAATATACTGAATTGGTTGAATGCAGAAATGGTCCAAGCTAATGTAAATACAATAAATGTACACAAGGCCCCGGGACCAGATGGGTTACACCCTAGAGTTCTTAAAGAGCTTAGTTCAGTTATTTCTGTCCCCCTCTTCATAATATTCAGAGATTCTCTAGTGACTGGTATAGTGCCTAGGGACTAGCGCAGGGCAAATGTGGTGCCTATTTTCAAAAAGGGCTCTAGGTCTTCCTGTTAGCTTAACATCAATCGTGGGAAAAATGTTGAGGAGCTATTAAGGGACTATATACAGGATTATGTGGCAAAAAGTAGTATTATAAGTGACAGCCAGCATGGTTTTACTAAGGACAGAGGTTATCAAATCAACCTGATTTTTTTTATGAAGAGGTAAGCAGAAGCCTAGACAGATGGACGACTGTGGTTATAGTGTTTTTGGACTTTGCAAAGGCATCTGTCACTGTCCCTCATAGACGTCTAATGGGTAAATTAAGGACTATAACTTTAGAAAGTATAGTTTGTAATTGGATTGAGAATTGGCTCAAGGACCGTATCCAGAGAGTTGTGGTCAATGATTCCTACTCTGAACGGTCCCCAGTTATAAGTGGTGTACCCCAGGGTTCCGTGCTGGGACCATTATTATTCAACTTATTTATTAATGATATAGAGGATGGGATTAATAGCATTATTTCTATTTTTGCAGATGACACCAAGCTATGTAGTATTGTTCAGTCTATAGAAGATGTTCGTAAATTGCAAGCTGATTTGGACACACTCTGTCTTTGGGCATCCACTTGGCAAATGAGGTTTAATGTATGCATCGGGGTACCAACAATCTGCATGCATCATATGTCCTGGGGGATCTATACTGGGGAAGTCACTTGTTGAGAAGGATCTGGGTGTACTTGTAGATCATAAACTAAATAACAGCATGCAATGTCAATCAGCTGCTTCAAGGGCCAGCAAGATATTGTCATGTATTAAAAAAGGCATCGACTCGGAGGACAGGGATATAATATTACCACTTTACAAAGCATTAGTGAGGCCTCATCTAGGATATGCAGTTCAGTTCTGGGCTCCAGTTCATAGAAAGGATGCCCTGGAGTTGGAAAAAGTACAAAGAGCAACAAAGCTAATAAGGGGCATGGAGAATCTAAGTTATGAGGAAGATTAAAATAATTAAACCTAGTTAGCCTTGAAAAGAGACGAATGTACCTTTTCTATTAAAGCTTAAAACTTTAGAAGTTTAGTCCTTGTAGGTTCCAAAGAAACTATAGCCTTTCGTAGAGTGTATTTAACCTTTTGACTGCTTTAGAGCAAAGCGTGTTGGGGTACCTATCGGCCCAGGAACCTCGGTATCTGCAACTTGTGTATCTGAGGCATGTGGATTGTGTTGAAGTGTAATTTATGCTCAATTTTCAACCTGAGTGAAAGGTGAGTACAAGGTTGAGTGAGTGGAGATAGATTAATCGCTTGCAGTCGCACCCACGTCACATGTTGGGGAAGGTGTGCACGTGACACTACAAAATAGTAAATCTATTTAAAATAATTGCATATTTCCAGTAATGCTAAAGAATGGTTAAAACATCTGGTTCATACATATTCATTTTAGGATTGTCTGTTTTTATTTAAAGCCAATAAACAGATGATATTGTCAGTTAAAGTAAGAACAAACCTTGTGTTGTAACATTGCATAAGCTTTTTATTACATTAATCTAGAAATCAATGCTAACTAGAAAATGTTGAACATTCAAGACATTTTCTAGTCAGATCCGTTAAACTGCTAGCACACATATGGCCAAGGCATTATGTATATTATATATTTTATAATTATACCTACATTTTCAGGGTTTTTTATTATTTTGGTATCTTTTGATGAGAGTTTTGGTCAAGAACTTTTTTTTTTTAAACATAATACCTTGGAAATATATGGAGACAGACTGCACAGAAAAGAGAGCCTTAAAAACGTATAACATAGTATTTTCCACAGAGCAATAAGGCACACAGTATAGACCCATCTGGACACAAACAGATGCTGCACTTCAGGTTAGGGGAATGCAGAAGCTATGGATAATTTACATTGCAATCTTTATTTCATTTCATTTGAGAAATAAAGATCACATAAATATTGTAAAGAAATGTTATATAGCTCTCCAATATAATTTTTGGGCATACTCTTCTTTAAAACAAGCCATTGCTTTTTGCCTAGAGATTGTTGGGTAAAAAAAATGATGTGGCGTTGTAGGTTAAAAGACTGTAAAGAATGATGGTCAAGTCCCTTGTTGTTAAAGCTTATTTACAATATGAACTTAGAGATCTGCCATTTTGTTTTCTAGAAAACCCAACAATTTCCAGTTTTCGTTCTGGATTAAACATCAAAATCAGCATAGATAGATAAAAGAGTTTAGAAAACTTTACCTCAGTATGAAATCCAAGGATAAACTTTGGGGCCGCCTCTATTACTCTGTCTACCAAAGGCACGTGCAAAGAGTTCTGTGCATACAGCCTGTGTGTAGGATTGCCACCTGCATCTTGGTCACTCATTACAATCTAGCCATTCCAGGGCCTTTATACCAGGTCAAGAGTACTTGGCCCTCAACTGACTTTTCCTAATACTTCCTGACCCAGCATAAAAAAACATGGGTGGCTGATCTGATGTGAGATGCAAAGAACAGGTGATAAACCTGCCTAAATATCCAAGCAAGAATTATCAAGTGATAAAAAAGAAAGTAGAGTGCTCCTAAAGCAGAGTTCCTTACAAGCAGGGTTTCTTGTAGTAAAGGGATTCTCCTTACTGTCATCTAAAAAGTCTTCTTCCTCATCGTCTTTCCTCAGCCTTCTCTTGGTTTCTTCATCATAGATAAGTCCCAGCAGATTGGCTGGACTCTCACTCTCACTGTGACATATCTCATTAAGGCGGGCACCTATCACCTGAAAGATGTTTAATAACATACATCTAATAATTATAAAACTGGAATCCCTAATTGCACATTTTAGGCAACCAAAGTGATGTCACATGGTAACCCATACAATATAGTGGTATGTACACTACCTGATTCTAAATATTATTTTACCATTTATGTCTTGCAAATTCCATTAATATAGATGATTTGTGAACCTACTGCTATTTCACACTTGTTAACTTATATAGTAAAGCATGTTTACACTCACCAGAGAAAGAACTGACAGCAGCCATAGATATAAAAAAGCAGCAATCAGAAATACCAACTTACATCTCCCCACTGGTAGAAGAGCTTGGCTGCATTCCATTGCAGCTTCTGGTTTCGTTTATTGCCCACAATAGGGGAGCGGCCACGTGAAAGGCCCTTCTTGGCAATATTTACATGATGTCCTTTCATCCACTCTGGCCAATTTCCCCGATTGCATCGGTGTACAAAGCGGGCACATTCGAGGAAGAGGGCTGCCCTGGCCACTACCGGAGCTTCCTACCATGGGTAGAAGAACATTGACTGATTATTGAAGCATTAAAAACAATCAAGGATTGTAGGATATATAGGCTATATGTACTGTATATGTAGAAATTATTTACAAAAAGTTTTTCACTCAAAATTGCACACGGCACAGCTAATCTGAACAATTGCTGCACAAAACTAGTGTTCTCACGTGGTCTCAAGATTTGTTATTTTTCGTGAATCAACATGATCTACAGTTTCAATAATATTGCAACCAATAACTCTGCTGTTTGGACTTGTCAAGGTAACATTAGCTTTGCAAAAGGCTCCTTTCATTAAATAAAAATGTCCTATTAGGAAAATAAGTGTGGAATTCTATGGCGTTGTAAAACAGCAAACAGCCTGTTAATGGGGAACTCCACTTGAAAGATAAAGTTTCAAGAATTGTTTCTAAGGACAGTGCCTCTAAGATCTGCAGGTCTCTCTCCCCTCTCGATTTTCATCCTGTTCAGTCATTCATCGGGGAGGTAGGATCTCCATGCAAATTTTGTGGTTTGTGGAATGTCTATGTGGATATCTCCAAAGCATCTAAGAAGAATTCTCACTTAAAGTATAGCGCTGGTATCTCATATTAAAATATGTTTTAGAGAGTATAGTGATTTAAAGCTACACTCTTGGTTTGTACACTGAAGTCATACCCTATATGAATGTCAACAGTCATGTGAACTGTGCAGGTATATCATTACGCACATCGGTTTATACATGTGAGAACATCAATATATTGCTTCCATTTATGTTTTATCTTACCTGTGTTTGAAGAAGAGGCAAGGAAAAGGTGAAGATATGAGATGATGGATAGAAATGAAATCACAGGACACAGAAACAAATCACAAATGGAGAAGAATGAACCAGACGATGGAAAGCTGAAAATAACCATAAATTGCCACAGTCAATGATGAAAACAGGCTGCAAAACATATACTGCAAAAATGGAGGGGTGTATAATTTAAGACCAAATATCCAAAACAGGCAAGGAAGGTAGAAACAAAAATAAATATAATATCTATTCTATTCTATAAGGATCTATTCCATAGTACTAAATCCTTTGCTGACATTTCCTAATGGTTATGACTTAGATATAATTGTCTTTATGTGAAGATGCAGAAAGGAAGACTGCCATGTATTTTTCGTGCACCCCATCTCCCCTCCACAGCGCAATTTCTTGCTCCCTCTGCTCTTCCAGTTTGCGTGTTTGCCATTTCTTCCTATCTTCCTATGACCTTGCGTCCATATGTTTATTAAGCCTCTTATAATTTACGATTAAATAGAATGTACTTATTTTTTAGGCTTATTACTCCTTAACATTAACTGCATATCACATGTAGATGGGACTTGTTAACTACTGTATGTACACATATGGACATAAAAATAGATACAGTAGTATTTGTATGCAGAAGCAAACAGTATATGTACAGTATGTGTAAATGTTAGTGTAGTGCAGACATTTATGTATGTAGATGGTCATATAGTTCACATTGTATTATACACGTTTTAAAGAATTACAGAAATTAACAGAAATTTTAAATAAAAGCAAGTACATTGAGAAGCAACAGGGAGATCTCATGCAAGGCTTATGGAGAAAACAATTACCAGTTTGGTGGCTATGTCAATCCACCACAGATCTGTAAGTCAAGGTTCAGAGACTTTGATTCTTGCTTACCAAATCTAAAGCTGCAGCCAAAATTGAGGCATCAGGTATAGTCCCAGGTTCACAGCAGTTAAGCAGGAACTGGAATCGTTTCATCCCTTGTCTTATTGCTCCCAAGTTAACCACATTTTTGCCTTTCCCGGACTCTTGATTGGTAGCACCATGGTCGTCAAAGCTGTGACATCCTGAAGAAGGCAAAGGTAGGAGGAAAGAGGGGGAAGAGCACAAGATCTCACAAATAAAAGAGCCATTTGAGAACCCCACTACATTGGATTACCCCAGCGCGCTAACCTGATGCATGGTCTGAAGCTAAGCGAACATGGTGGTATCACCCACAACATCTAGCATATTATGGGGACATGTACAGACAATGATCTTTCAAGGTATTCCACACACCTCTGCATTAGACTTGCAGGTTTTGCATATAGTGAACGTAAATTAGACAATCATAATTTATTTATATAAGCTGAGATGATATTACAATTAAATCATTGCTAATAACAGAAAAGAATCAACATAATTGCCTTTGTATATCCAACTCAGGGTGTGGAATATCTTAAGCATATTATTACAGTATTCTAAATTCAGTTTGACTCAAAATGAAGTGCAATTTATTGAACTCATGTTCTCTGACATATATTCATTATAGTAACGGTGTTGGGTTTAACTAATCGCTACTTTACAATATTAACCTGACTAAATGAAGACCTTTCATGTACGAGTCTTCATTTTGATTATAAAGCTGCTTTGTGGAACAATAGCAGATGGAAGCTAAAGCTATGTAAAGCTACAGTAAATTATATTTTTTAATTTATATCGCTGCGTGGTAATAACCAGATTAGTTTTTGGCTTATATTCATATGCAGCATCTTATTAATACATGTTAAAAAAGGAATTGTTACCTAAACAACCCCTGTTCATATACCCTATTGGGGGGTCCCCTATGAGCCAGGACAGAGAGCTGCTTTGTAAGAGGGGCTCTTTGTAACGCTACCTTTCCCCTACATCAGCAGTAGGGAAGATGTATGGCCAGATATGGATAATCCTGGCAATAACTGCCAGACCTGTCTTAGTGAAACAATCCTTTTAAGATGTCAGTGACTTCTTCTGGACTTTTCACTCGGGTTGTAACAATAGGTGCAGAGATTGCAGTCACTCTTGGTCCAGGTGTCTGGGGGCTCAAAGGACCATCTGCCACAAAAGAGGACATCCATACTATAAATGGCAAATGACAATTGGGAGGCCTTTTTACAGATTTTGGATGGGGAACAAGTATTTATAATTTATGAATCTGATCAGCATAGGATTTTTCCCTTCAGTCTACTTTATGAACAATGAATTTTCTCTTGCAAGATGTAATGTGTGGCATTCCATACTTACCCTAGAGACAAAATAATTAGAGTAAGTAATTTAAATCGGGCCATCCACTCTTTAATTCCTTCTCATTAGAAGTGTGCCCCAAAAATATTTCTAGCACAGGTTGTCCCATTGCTGGGAGCCCCATTGATCAGCTTTAATCTACAGGCGAACTCGGCAGCAAGCATTCAATTCTCCTGTAGCACCACCACAGGGGAAATTAAGCATTACAAGGTGCCTATTGAAATCAGTGGGCCGTGAATGTAATGTATGAACCTGTTGGGTCCTACCAAGAGAGAAACACTCTTTCAGCTGCTCTCTGCTCTTGCTAAATGATTGAAGTCCTGAACTGGGGACCCCCTAAAAGGGTGTTTGAAAATGAGCTTTCGAGATCAGACAACCCTTTCAAGTTCCACAAACTAGCAGTACATAATGTCAATGGCAAGGTATAAAGGAATTATGTTCTGATTATCAAATCTTAAAATTTGTTTAAAAGGGTTTTCCAATAATTTTTTTTAATCACTGCAACGCTTCTCAATTTATCTATTAATGCCCCCTGAATATCGTTATCTACATTCTTATTTACCATTATTTTCTATTGTTTACATTGAGAGGTTTGTTTACCTCTGTGTGTTTGTTTTCTTGCTCTTCCGGTCATACAGTTCCCAGCATGCAACGCTTGTGTCCCAGCATGCAATTCGCCGGCAGCAGGGACTCATCACGCCTACTACACCCAGATATACACAATCTCCGTTGCCATTTTACTGCTCTCATTAGATTAGTGAGAGATAACAATAAACCTGCAAAATATCAGTGCTGTACCAAACAACACTCTCTTACATAATGGTTAAAAAAAAAACCTTCATTTGGCCCCAGAGCCGGAGTCCCAGAGCAAGGCAGAGCTCTAGTATAGGCTCTGCTCTGGGACTCTGTGGAATCCCCTGACATCACTGACCATATATGGACAGTGTTGTCAGGGTCTTCCACAGAGTCCCGGAGCAGACCCTATACTAGCGCTCTGCCCGAGACTCAGCTCTGGGGAAGCCCATGACAACATTGTCCATATATGGACAGTGCTGTCAGGGGATTCCACAGAGTCCCGGAGCAGAGCCTATACTAGCGCTCTGCCCAGGACTCCGGCTCTGGGGAAGACCCTGACAGCACTGTCCATATATGGACAGTGATGTCAGGGGATGCCACAGAGTCCCGGAGAAGATCCTTTACTAACGCTCTGCCCGGGACTCCGGCTCTAACCCCAGGGCCGGAGTCCTTGTCAGAGCGCTACTAGAAACTGGCTCCTGACGTCACATAATTTCTTCTGATTGTTTTCGGTCCGCTGCGAGGGGGGAGAGAATGACGCGCAAGCGCTCTGATAGCGCAGGAGTAGGCATGCGTGGTAAACACTGCTAGTGTAGAAACCACACATGCTCAGAGATTAGCAGCGTTTACCATGCATGCTCAGAGAATAGCAGTGTTTACCACGCATGCTCAGAGACTAGCAGTGTTTCTCTCCCCTAGCAGCAGACCGGAAACTGAAATCAGAAGAAAGGGAGTATCCGGTCCACCACTTCCCTCACTGTACAGTGACGTCAGGAATGACGTACCCGTACATTGAGCCAGCCGGAAAATGGAACTCAGATCATGGACGGGCTAGCACCGGAAGTAAGGATTTTGCTACTGGAGACGCATCACGTGACCAGTGCTGGAATCGGGTGTTAGAAGATTAAATCAAAACATAAGTATATTACAAATTACATTATTTTTACATGTGCAGTGAAATAGAAATTAGTTAATTGGTTCCGGAAAACCCCTTTAATATTTAAGATGTTGCCTACTAAAGCAGGAAAAATATATTTAAGTAGATAGTCTACATTAAAGATATTGAGTATCCCAGCTTATCATTTACCTATATCATGCTCCAAAAACCCAATGAGTACAGTAACTCAAGGGATAGCCATGCCAACTCTTTTACTTGTAAATTCATACATTAGCTAAATGGTTGAATTACGTTCTGTACATCGTGAACATATAAAATCTACCCTCCAGTTTTTCTAATAAAGAAAAAACTAATGTAAATGAGACAATTGTGTTAAGGTCCTGTCATATAGATTTTCGTTTTTAAAATGGCCCTTTCTTTGAACTGATATGGAATTATCACCATTCTAAGTGTTTTCATTGATTCAATCATGGAGCCTATTCACAATGTACAAATAGTCCAGCAATGTTGGAAAATGACAATAGCAATAGAGATATCATATATTGTAGTTTGCTTACAATTTGACTTAACACTGCATTGGAATCAGCTGGTTCATCTTGTTTCTTAAGGTTTAGGTTTTTATTTTATTCTTTACCTCCTTTGCACAAACACCATAGGCATAATAGAAAAACAGCTAATAGAACAAATGTCCAGCAGATTACAACACTTCACAAAGCACAGCACCACAAGAGCAGAGAGACAGAGATGGAATGCAGCCAAAGGCATTGTCCTGGGTTCAGCTCCATCACAACCGTCATCTGCCGAGTTCCCAGTGTGAACCAGTGCTAACTGAAAGTATGTATAGCTTATGCAATGACACCAATGACATGTCACTGGATGTGTACCCAAAGCTAAATCTCCAATCTATGAATTTAGTCAATTTTTATCTTAGTGTGTTAAGCAATTAAACTGGGTACACAGCAGAATGGTGGGTTCTTGTCCTCTAAGCAAACAATATCATCCTAGTGTTTTTTTACTACTAGTCTATATTAAATGTGGCAATATAAAAGGGGTATTTATTGGGTAAATAATCAAGTTTTTCCAAGTTACTGGCAAATATTTATTAAACTACTGTCAATCCCAACACCACTAGTTGGTATTGAAAACATTCATCATACATTGATATAGGCTTTGATGTACCCTATAAACCGATACAGTTCCCTTAAACCTTAATAGTGCTGATGCAAAAAGGACAGTGTCTTATTTGAAAATGGTTATGCAAATGCTGATCATGCAAACACAGAAGAAAATAGATAATTGAAACAAGGTATCTGGGTGGGATTTTCATCTCATTAAATGTTTTTGGAGGATTAAAAAAAAATACACTTCTAGAAAATATAAAACTAAAAAAGAATAGTATGGATTGTGAGTCCATAGCACATGGAATTGATTTAATCATGTAATTCTGGGAACATGGACTCCAAATTTTTGATAATAAGGTGTGGTTGGTAGAAAGGAAGCATGCTGTGAGATGGAAGGGGGTTATGTGTGACAGATGTTCATAGTGATGGATGTTCATAGTTATGTGCTCTTTGGTAAAATCCAAATCTGACTCACAGTGGAGGCAGTCATTTTGGAGTATTAATAAATATGTATATAGATGTGGTTGTATTCAAGAGGAAAGGTTAAAGGCTACTGTGTCCTAAATCCCAAACTGTGTAGTCCCAAACCTTGACTTCACTTGAAACTTGGTGGTTCAGTGAACCGGCAGCAGACAAGACTTGTCCCTGCTGCTTGCAAAGCAGTGACCGTGTGCATGTGTATGCACATATATGTAGGCATACATGCCAGGGACTGAGGAGGAGATGGCATGTGTACTGTAAAGGGGGCGTATCACTGCCTCTACTACAGGACATGTGCCTGTCATTTTTATGGGGGCATGAGGCTGGCACTATTTAAGGGGAATGTAGCGACACTGTTAAGGGTACATGTGCCTTCATTGAAAAGGAGGTATGTGGCTGGTACAGTTAGGAAGCACGTGACTGGCCCTATAATGGAGCAAGTGGCTGGCGCTTTTATAAGGGCATTGCCATAAGGGGAATGGCTGTGGTTGGCAACAGCATGTGTGTGAGTGTGTACCTGTGTATGCGTGCTATGGTCTGACTCCTGGGCCCCTTTTTTTAAAATTATTTTATATATAGGTGTGTTCATGGGCTTACTCGGAATTAGCAACACCACTGCAGTGTATTAGTGACATCACTAATTTATCATGACTTGATAAACCAGCCAACAAAATGACCTCCTGCACTATATGGAGGTAAATAAGGATGCTTTTCAAACAAAGCACCTAAGTTATCTTTTTAAGTTTTACTAGTACATTATATGAAGAGTATGGAAAAGAAAGGAAAAAAAAAAGGAGAGCTGAAGGGAATGGATAAGTCACTGTTGAATTGGATAGGAATATTATGAGAAATAGGTATTGTTATGGGTTAGGTTTTGCTAAAGAAGGAGGTTGCAGTAAACTGTTCATGAATCCATTGCAAGTCACCTCAGCAGCAAAAGTGTTAAAAATCAATGAAAGAAGGTAAAATAATTGCAAAGGAACAGAAAAGAGAACCCTGATATCTAACCATCTTTTTCTTCTGTGTGATGAAGCTTGGATGTATTCCTTCTGCTTGAGCGCCATTTACCAAGACGCTTGAAAAAATTCTCTTCTTCATCTCTGCCGCCATCCATCCCTGATCCTGGCCCAGCTTCTGACAACTTTACAGCGCTTGTAAATTTCACCTTCATCAATGAGAAATATGAGAATTTCTGTGTGATCATGTGAACACAGAAATAACAGTTAAAGTGCTTAAAGTTTATGTGTGTTCTACACACGAGTACTGTACATATGAGACATGTAAACACAGACAAAATACAATGTAAATAAACATATCTCACATTAAATGGGTGCAATTACATGTCTACATCTAATTAGTCAATAAGGCTGTTACAAATTAGGTCATTCTTAATGTGCCCCTGAGGGCATTAAAATCACAAGACACTTTTTTCCTTTAGTTGTGCTTTTTCCATATTTCGCTATGAAAAAAATACATCAGGAATTTTTTAGGCGCTGACTAGACTACAAAAAGGTACAAAGGGAATTAAAGAGAACCTTTCCCCTGCCCATACATGTGCAGCTGAGTGCACCATGTAATAGGCAGTGCTGCAAAAACCCTGTCTCACGTAAAAAAAAATTCTGATCCTCCTCAGTTATTTAGATATCCGTGCCGTAATATTTGGCGCCCGATATGTAAATAACCGGAGGCGTGTAAATGGCAAGGGGGCGTGTTACTGTGACACTGCGCCGCTGCCGACGATACTCCCGCCACCACGGAACAGAAGAAGAAGAATTCACATTCTTCTTCTCCTCTTCTGTTCCGTGTTGGAGGGGGAGCTGTGCGTGCGCGTGTGCACGCTCTCCTCTACATCTCTTGTCAACAGTTAGGGAAAGACTGTGTGATCTCGCAAGAGAGATCACATAGCACAAGCAGCTGTGACACAGTCCGTAGCTGATTGAACTAGGCCACAGTGATAGTAACACACCCCCATGCCATTTACACGCCCCATTGACACTTCAGGGAGTTATTTACATATCGGGCACCAAATATAACGGCACCAATATCTAAATAACGGTGGAGGATAGGAATTTTTTTTAAAGTGAGACAGGGTTTCTGCAGCACTGCCTATTACATGGTGCACTCAGCTGCATATGTATGGGCAGGTGAAAGGTTCTCTTTAAGCAACCCGTGTGATATTCAGTCTAAAGCTGTTTTCACACAGCTTGAGTACGGCTGCATTTTAGTGTCTGTATTATGGCTTGTGGTCATAATATGAATGCTAAAATGTGGATGTATTATGGCCGTGTGAAACTTTCCTGAGTCTGAGCATGGCATATGTTAAGTTACTCAAACAGATATTTTAGCATTGCAAATCATGCAGTTGGGCATTTTCAAAATTACCTAATGATTAACCAGAATGGTTAAAGGGGTTGTAAACAGAAAGTGCCCCTCTCGTAAAATAAAAAAACAAAACGATTTATATGTTTTCATTTACCAGTTTTTCAGAGTGTGAGGTTCCTGAGATCAGATCAGAGCACAGACATTGATTAGAATAGTCCCTGTCTGCCTCTAGCAGAGCAGGAAGTCACAGTATGATCTGAGGAATCAGTAAAGGAATTACAGTAGCCTCATCTCTCTTTGAGCGTGAAACTGAAAAACGACCTTAAAGTTAGACCTCATGCACGCGGCCATGCCCGTAATCACGGTCCGCGATTACGGACACGGCCGGCCGTTGGCGGCCACGGACAGCCACCCGCATTTTCGGCCTGTGATCCTATATAAAGTATAGGAGCATTGTCCATAAAAAGTAAAACATAGGACATGTCCTATCATTTGCGGAGGCTTTCTACGGCCCGGACACCTTCCCGCAAATATGCGGGAAGGTGTCCGTGGTCAATAGAAATGAATGGGTCTATAATTGTGGACCATAATTACCACCCGCAATTACGGACGAAATCTACGGTCGTGTGCATGGGGCCTTAATTAACATCTTTGTTATCAGCTTCAATAGTAACTGTTGAGAGATTTGCATGCGACTTACATGTAAATTGGTGCATCTTTTTTTAGCCCATATCTTTCTTTTTTAAATATTTGTTGAGCAACAGTTTCATGAAAATCTTGTGAAATTTGAATGTATATGCTACTCACTGGGCCTCATATATGAAAACTAATGGAGGCAAGACCAGGCAGGAACTGGAATTGTTGCCCATTGCAACAAATTATATCAAATCTGAATTTTGATAACGTGCTATAGGGAACACTTCCAGGTCTTGTCTGAACTAGTTTTCATACATGATGGTTATAATATTCCTATGGGCTGCAGCTATTGCGCTTCAAAAAGCCTATATGTAGCCACAGCCTTGGCAATATTAAAGGGGTTTTCCAATCAGAGATATTAATGACATATCCACAGGATATGTCATAAATGTCAGATAGATGCGGGTTCCACCTTTGGGACCCGCACCTATCTCTAGAACGGGGCCCCCTAAACCCTGTTCTACTGCTCTGTGTTGTGGCTGAAGCGTGTGATTTTCGACCATGAATTACGAAAACAGCGTAACTCGCTGAGCTACTCTGTTTACGTAACTCCCACGGTAGTCAATGGAAGTTATGAAAGCAGCGTAGCATGTGAGCTACACTGTTTCCATAACTACCATTCAGTTCAATGGGACTTACGGAAAACAGCGTAGCTCAGCGAATTCATGGTCAGGAATCACACGCGCCAGCCACAACACAGAGCGCTAGAACGGTGTTTTTAGGGGGGCCCATTCTAGAGATAGGTGTGGGTCCCAGAGGTGGGACCTGCATCTATCTGACATTTATGACATCCTGTGGATATATCATAAATGTCTCTCATGGGAAAACCCCATGATGAGAAGATATGTGTGGTTATAATTGAAAGGGGTATCCTTCTGAAAGAATTGTATTTACAGATCACAAAAATCTGATTTTTTTAAAATTCTAATTGACTGAAGACAGTAGTGTAGTTATTTCATGCATAATATTGCATGTTATCACCTTATTGCTTACAACCCCTTTAAATGAAGGACAATACTCAATGTGCAATACATAAAACACAAAAATGACACAATTACAAATTCAGAAGAACAATGTCTGTCTAGTGCTTTGCATTGTACAGTTTATTACATTATTTTCTGTTTAGGTCAATCTCTACAAATAAAAAATGTTTTTAGGTCATATATGCTTGTATGTTGTGTTAGCTATTTATTCATTTTAAGCTAGTTACCTTTTTATCTGTCTCCCCCATCTCCTGTGCTGGCAAGCTCTTCCTAATGCCAGTGGCATTCTATGCAAATGAGAAGGAGGAGACAGGTTGAGGAGGCATTCTATTAATTTAATAAAAAAGACAAATCATGTCAGCCCCCACCCTGCCCCCCAAAATCTCCAATTTGTCCAATTTTCAACATTTTTCATGGTGTAGTCCTGTGTGATGTAAATGCATTATTTAGCATTGCTAAGGTTACATAACTTCCTAACTGTCCTTATTTCTTTTAGATTCCCATTTCACATCCCTCAGATCTTGATAAAAAAAAAAACAACTCTTGATTAAAATTAGTAATTTTTGGGGTTTATAGCTGCAGTGCTATACAGTGTGGGTGTATCAATTAGGGTATGTTCACACGGCCTATTTTCGGCCGTTTTTCAGGCCGTAAACGCCTGAAAAACGGCCGAAAAATCAGAAGCAGAACGCCTCCAAACATCTGCCCATTGATTTCAATGGGAAAAACGGCGTTCTGTTGAGACGAGCCGTTTTTTACGCGGTTGTTATGAAAAACGGCCGCGTAAAAAAACAGGCGCGAAAAAGAAGTGCATGTCACCTCTTGGGAAGTTTTTTTTTTTTTTCATAGACTCTATTGAAAACAACTCCAAAAACGGCCTTAAAAAACGCAGCGAAAATCGCGAGTGGCTTAAAAAACGTCTGGAAATCAGGTGCTGTTTTCCCTTGAAAACAGCTCCGTATTTTCAGACGTTTTTGAGTTTGTGTGTGAACATACACTAAATGTGTCTTCTTTATGTCGAGCGCTTTGTGTTTAATGAAAGTCAAACATTGTACTGGGCATTTCTGGGCATACATTTTCAACAAATTTCTAATGGAATCTGATTAGATTTTGTTAAGGAAAATACATTTCCTGTGGTCATAATCTTGGGACATACATTTGACAATGATAACTTATCGCTTAACACAACAAAAGATATTGAAAAAGTCAAGTTAAAGTTTCTTGCCACAGTGTATTTAACGCGTTAAGTGTCAACTTACTGATTGCTACATCTGTATCTTATTGGGCAACCGTCTTAAAGGGGTTGTCCAGTCATAAGAAATTGATGGCCTATCATTAGGATAAGCCATCAATATCTGATCGGTGGGGGTCCGACTCCAGGCACCCCTGCTGATTACCTGTTTTGCAGGGGCTGCGGCGCACATAGGAGCGCTGCTTCCCCTTCATTTCTTATCTGCCTGTACTGTGAATCACCAACACACTTGTAGCAGCAGTTCACAGTATTACGCATTCTCTCATTCAAGTGAATGGGAGAAGGCTGTAATACTGTGAACCGCCGCTACAAGTGTGTCGAGATTCACAGTAGGAGCAGTGACAGTAATGAAGGGTAAGCAGCTGATCGGCACGGTGCCGGGAGTCAGACCCCCACCGATCAGAATTTGATGGCCTACCTAAGGATGGACCGTCAATGTCTTATAACTGGACAACCCCTTAATTTCTTATAACTGGACAGCGTAACACTAATCCCCTATTCAGTATATTTTCATCCTGGTAAACCATGTAATTGGAAAAGAAATACACTGCATTAGTCAGGCCAACCTTGGTATTCACAACTTCACAATGACAAATTCATTTTTAATATATAGGGATAGAAGGTTGGAATATAATAATACTAATCATTTTGCAAATTCAGATTGATGATATCACACATTTCATTCTTTAATTGCTAGAAATAATTTAAATATTACCTTAGAGCTCTGTCTGATAAATGACAGACGGTCCACTGAGCTGATATCCAAAAGATCTTCAACACCATCTGTGAGCCCAGAGAGGGATGAACGTTTCAACCAATTGCCTATGATAGCAAATGAAAATAACAAGACTAGTATTTGGAATTAATGTACGGTGGTAGTCGTATGATCATAGCTAATTAGGTTAAGAAAAGTAGACGCACGTCCGTCAACTTCAACCCTTCTCAGATCAATTATATGACATACATCGCTAGATTATTTATAACCCTATATGCCTCTTGTTATTAGATAAGCATCTAGTCCCTTTTTGCTGACATAGTATCTACCATCACTCTATTTTGGGATAGAGAACTCCATATTTTAACTGCTCTAAAGGTAAATAGCCCTTTCCTATATTGATGTCCGAATCACCTATCCCTCACATGTAAAGAATGTCCCCTCATCCGTTGTACAGTTATTGAAATGAATAAATCATGTGCCAGTTCTTTGTATTGACCATCCATATATTTATACATGTGGCAACTTTTTTCCATGCTGAACAAGCTCAATTTTTCTATCCTCTCATCCCATCTAACAATCTAGTCGCCTGTCTTTAAACCCTCTCTAGGTTTGTAATATATTTTTTTTTTTTTTACAATGTGGGGTCCAAAACGAATCCTATATTCGACATGTTGTCTTAAAAGGGGCACTATTACATTGGAAGTGATTTTTTTTTTTATCTCTCTTATTATTCACCCTAAAGTCTTATGTGTTTTTGCAGCTATAGATTGACATAGAGTTCTGCTGCTTAGCTTACTTGTAACCAGAATACCCAAGTTCTTCACTGGTTCTGTTATCCCGAGTCTTATTACGCTTGCTGTATATGCAGTAATACTATTATTCCAGCCTAGGGGATGTACTTTACATTTATTGACATTAAATTTCATCTGCCATGTACTTGTCCAGCTTATCAAGGTCTTTATTTAATATTTTACAATTAATCTGAGTTTTAAGTATCTACAAAGTTTTGCGTCATCAGAAAAAACTGCCAATGACAATTTACTTTTAATCCCTTCTACAAGGTTATTAATAAAAAGAATTTGGCCTAACACGGATCCTTGTGGTACTCCACTGATAGCTATAGCTTATTTTGAGTGTGTACCATTTACAATTACCCTTTGTTTTCTGTCCCTTAACTAATTATTTTCCCATGTAAATACATTTTCTCCAAGTCTCTTCTTCTGTAACTTCAGTACAAGGCTTTTATGTGGTACAGTATCAAATGCTTTTGCAAAATCTATAAATGTCACATCAGCCGCATGACCAACATCCAGATTTGCACTTACCTTCTCATAGAAACTGAGCATGTTGGTTAGGTACGACCTGTATTTCATGAACCCATGCTGGTTATTAGATTTTCTACTGCTATTTACTTTTGCAGTCCGTCTCTTACAATATGTTCAAATATTAACATTACTGTTTTACAATTTGGCACTATTTTATAATGAAACATTTGGCATTTTATTAACATTAAAATGTTAAAATTGTTTTCCATGGACATCGTGCATTGTTATGATCACCAACCTAGAGGAAGTTTTAGCTTTTTGCGCAGGGATATCCTACGGGATCTGGATCTTGAGCGCTTCTCATTGGTGTTACCGGAATGAGCTGTGGTGCATTCTGAGGTGTCTGGTTCTGACTGACTACTAGTGTCACTTGCGGCACTTTGCGATTTAAACACTTTACGCCAGAAATCTTTACGGCCTAATCCTGCACCTTGCATTTGCTCATCACTGCGGGACAGTTCAGGGTGAACATTTAAATTTTCTGCATTGCTGTGAGAAAGAAAGACAAAGAAGAAGAAAAACTATTATGTCTTGGAGAACCTACATTGCTATAGTTGCAGTTATTTTTTTTTTTTAAATAGCAATTGTATTGTTCACACCACCTTCTTTAAACACAAAAATAATATCTGGTGAAAATAAAAAAAAACACAACACATTTCAATACATAGTAACTTTTTTCCAAAATGTAAACCAACATTTAGAAACCAGGTGGGAAACAAATAATACACCCTCTCTACTTCCACGATCATTAAGAGAGTAATTAACAGCCAGGTGTTACTAATGAAATGAACAAGATTAGATAATCATCAATAAGTGTGACTATGGCTGGCCATACACATTAGATGTTTGTCGGCCGAACCTCAGTTAAGGATTTTGGCGGGACCGGTTAAGGATCTTATCTATATGGTGGAGTTCAGATTCCCCTCGACGGCAGATGTCGGGGAACAGAAGAGTTGGACATGTTGAATTTAAACATGCCGATCCTTTTGTTTACAAATAGATATTCTCACTTCTCCCTCTTGAAAACACTTGCAGGCTCGGCCCAGTATGGGGGAATCGGGAGGAATAGCGGTCAGCCAAACATTTGTTTGCCCGACAGATATCTCAAGTATATGGCCAGCTTACCTCTACAAAGATAGAACTTTTGGACATTTTGTTTTCTGGAGCAATCACGTATGTCATCATGCCAAGAAAAAATGACAACAACAATGACTTCAGAAAAGCAATTGTTGTTGCTCATCAACCTGGGAAAGGTTATTATAAGTCCAGCTATAAACAATTTGAAAATGTAAAGTTGATGTTTTTTTTACAAATGCAAAAGCCTTAAAAAAAGTTGACAATCTTCCAGGGGAATCCCAGCAAATTCAGTCCAAGGTCAAGAAAAACCCAAGAGCTACATTGCATAACCTATAGGTCTCCGTAAGCAAATTAAATGTTTATGTTCACAGCACAATCAGAAGGGAGTGGTCACAAACAGGCCCCTTCTCTCCAAAAAGAATATGTCAGTGCGACTATGACAGCAAATTTGCATTTGAAGAAATCTGTTTTGAAGTTCTGAAACAATATCCTGTGGACTGATAGACTAAAGTTGAGATGTTTGGTCATCATGCACAGCACCATGTTTGGTGAAAACCAAACACAATGTATCACCACAAACACCTCATATCAAGAACGGTGGTGGAGGGATGATGGCTTAGGCTTGTTTTGCAGCCACAGTACATGGGTGACCTGCAGCCATTGAGACAATGAAGAACTCCACTTTATAGCAGAATATTCTTGAGACAAATGTTAGGCCATCTGTCTAGCAGTTTAAGCTGGGACAAAATTGGGTCATACAAACAGGACAATGATCCCAAGAACACCAGCGACCAGACATCTGTTGGCCAAAGATTATAAAAATCAAGGTGTTGGAATGGCCAAGTCAAAGTCCAGATCTTAACCCTATTGAGTTGCTGTGACAAAATCTTAAGAGATCTGTGCATAATTGAATGTCCTTAAAGAGGCTCTGTCACCAGATTATAAGTGCCCTATATTGTACATGATGTGATCGGCGCTGTAATGTAGATTACAGCAGTTTTTTATTTATTTAGAAAAACGATCATTTTTGACTGAGTTATGACCTATATTAGCTTTATGCTAATGAGTTTCTCAATGGACAACTGGGCGTGTTTTACTATATGGCCAAGTGGGCGTTGTGGAGAGAAGTGTATGACGCTGACCAATCAGCTTCATACACTTCTCTCCATTCATTTACACAGCACATAGCGATATAGCTATATTGCTATGTGCTGGCACATAAACACACTATAACATTACTGCAGTGTCCTGACAATGAATATACATTACCTCCAGCCAGGACGGGATGTGTATTCAGAATCCTGATCACTTCTCTGTGATTTACAGCACAGCACAGCGAGATCTCACTGTAAATGACAGCTTAGAGCGTAATCTCGCGAGACTATGCCTGTTGTGCTGTAAATCACAGAGAAGTGCAGAGAAGTGGTCAGGATTCTGAATACACATCACGTCCTGGCTGGAGGTAATGTATATTCATTGTCATGACACTGCAGTAACGTTATACTGTGTTTATGTGGCAGCACATAGCAATATAGCTATATCGCTATCTGCAGAGTAAATGAATGGAGAGAAGTGTATGACGCTGATTGGTGACTGATTGGTCAGCGTCATGTACTTCTCTCCACAACGCCCACTTGGTCATATAGTAAAACACGCCCAGTTGTCCATTGAGAAACTCATTAGCATAAAGCTAATATAGGTCATAACTCCGTCAAAAATGATCGTTTTTCTAAATAAAAAACACTGCTGTAATCTACATTACAGCGCCGATCACATCATGTACAATATAGGCCAGTTATAATGTGGTGACAGAGCCTCTTTAAACATTGATGAACTAAAGCAGAGTGGACCAAAATTTCCCCAAAACGATATGACAGACTGATAAACTGCTATAGAAAACGTTACTGAATTAATTACAGTAGTTTCTGAATGTTGGTTGACTTTTTAGAAAAAATTACTAAATATTCAATACAATAAATGTATTGTGTTTTTTTTGTAGTTACTAGAGGTTATTTGTATGTTTAGAGAAGCTGGTGAGGATGTTATTTAGACCCTGATAAATAAAAACATAAAATTAAAGAAGGGTTAATTTTCTTTTTTCTCTTGACTGTACATCATGTACCACAGCTTTAACATCAGAAATTAGTGAATACGTACATCACTTATCGCAAAGAAAAAGTACTGAAAGGCTACTGTGTTCAATAAGTTTGAAATCTAGGTAAAGTGTGACAATCTAGGGGGCCCTGAAGGACATGATCACGCCCTGAACTCTAGGGCTTAAATAAGAATTAAATTAAGAAATCAAGAATGGTCTTTGAAAACAAATTTCAGCCCAGGAGGAGGATCTCACTGTAAGGCCTTATTCACATGAACGTGTGCGTTTTGCGCGTGCAAAAAACGCAGCGTTTTTTGTGCGTTGCAGTACCGTGTGTCATCTGTATTTGGTGCGCGGCTGCGTGATTTTCGCGCATATGGCATCGTTATGACACTCTGTTTTTATGTTTAGAAATAGAAATTAAGGAGGTGGTTTTATTTTTCCCTTCATTTCTTTAACAACTGTTGCGCGAATCACGCGCAGCACACGGAAGTGCGATTTTCACGCACCCATTGACTTCAATGGGTGCGTGATGCGCGAAAAACGCTCAACTATAGGACATGTCGTGAGTTTTACGCAGCGGACACACGCTGCGTGAATATCACGGACTGTCTGGACAGCCCCATTGAGTTACATAGGTACCTGCGACGCGTGTGATTTTCACGCGCTTATCACAGGCGTTAAATACGCTCGTGTGAATAAGGCCTAAGTGGTAGCTGACTGGCTGCTGTTTACATGGTTATCTGCTAAGGGATGATAACAAGTGGATATGTGGCTTATTCAAGTTCTTAAAGAGGTTGACTCACCACAGATACCACTTTCAAATGGAAGTTTCCACAGCTATCAGGGGGTCTAGCCAGAACACCGTGGGTCTAGCCATCGGCACTTCCGGCGGACCACGGCCAGCCCCACACAATGGGGGGGACAAGCAGCGGCCAGCCACACACTCCTCCTGCAGCAGCAGTATTAGATGGCAACTATTCAGAGTCTGCCAGAGCATGAGCCACTCTTACAGAGTAGGTATCCATTCTAGCCAACAGAGGGGGTTCCTGAACAGGGGACCCCTCTCCATGACGCCCTAATAGAGCATAAGGACAGGTGTTGTCTTGACTATGGGTTACTATTGTTGGTACTAAGTGGCCCCTATGGCTGAGGTTACTATGTCTGTTTTTTTGGAACTATGGCTAGTACTATATGGGCACTATGACTGGTAATGTATGGGCACAATTACCGATTTTCTGTCAGCACTACAGCTGGTGTTGTACAATTTTTCTAAAAAAGTATTCACCTCTTTCCCCTCGACTTCCCCCTTGTTTTATTGTATATCAGCGAGTAATCATATAGAATAATACTGCTTGGCCCTGATCATAACATGTTAAAATGAAAATAAATTTCTACAGAATGATTTAAGTGTTACACAGAAAATTAGTGAATACATGATTGTTCATCCCTATTAATTACTGCAGTAATTATTACTGAAATATAATTACCCCTTATAACTGTATTTGGAAGGACCATTTGCTAATGGGTCCCTTTTTTGTTAAAAACACCCGAAGACGAAAGAACACTCCAAAAAACTATGTGACAAGGTTTTCGGGAAAAAAACACCAGTCAGGGGACGGATGCAGGTACATTTCTAAGTCACTGAGTACATTAAATGCAATCATTATAAACCTTTAAGAATGGAACACAATAAGACCAATTGCAACTTTGAAGGAGTTACACATTTCAGTGGCTGAGGGTAGGTATGCATACAACAGTTGTCCAGCTTCTTCACCAGTTGAAACTTTATGAGAGAATGGAAAAAATACACAGAACAGCTGTTGAGCATGCGATAAGAACTCAAGACTGGAATAACGATAAAAGATTGTAGTTTATTACTGAAGTCGTTTTTATTGAAATTTATTGAATATTCAGGGGAAGAAAATCCCCATAATATATTGTGCATTTACATCTCCTTTATAAGTACACACACAACACAAGCCATATAAGCATCCTACCATCTGACCAGCAAAATATCCATAAAATAAACAATAAGGGTCAGTTCACGTAGAGTTTTTTGCTGGTGGTCAGTTTAAATTCTTCTGGAGCAGTGTGACCCTGTGTGGTAATGATTCTCTGCATCAGCCTGAAAACTTGCTGGGGTAGTTAAAGAGACTCTGTCACCACATTATAAGTGCCCTATCTCCTATAATGTAGGTGACAGCAGTGCTTTTTATTTAGAAAAACGATCTATTTTCACAACATTAGGAGCGATTTTAGCTTTATGCTAATTAGTTTTTTAATGCCCACGTGGGCGTGTTTTTACTTTCGACCAAGTGGGCGTTGTACAGAGGAGTGTATGACACTGACCAATCAGCGTCATACACTTTTCCCCATTCATTTAGACAGTGCATAGTGACACTGCGTTATTCACTATGTGCTGTCTTATACTGACATATTAACGTTACTGAAGTGTTTAGACCGTGACTCGACATTCCTTCCAGACAGGACGGGATGTCTATTCACAATCCCTGCACTTCGTTAACGTTTGTTTGGTACTTAGGGCATGACCACACGTGGCGGATTTCGTCCGCAACTGTCCGCATCAATGCCGCACAGAATCTGCGTTGCAGATTCTGCTGCGGATCTGCACAAAATGTGCAGTAAATTGATGCGGACTAGCTGCTGCGGACTGCGGGAAAAGTACTTCCCTTCTCCCTATCAGTGCAGGATAGAGAGAAGGGACAGCCCTTTCCCTTGTGAAAGTCAAAGAAATTCATACTTACCGCCCGTTGTCTTGGTGACGCGTCCCTCTTTCGGCATCCAGCCCGACCTCCCTGGATGACGCGCCAGTCCATGTGACCGCTGCAGCCTGTGCTTGGCCTTTGTTTGGCTGCAGCCGTCACTTACACTGAAACGTCATCCTGGGAGGCCGGACTGGAGACAGAAGCAGGGAGTTCTCGGTAAGTATGAACTTCTATTTTTTGACAGGTTGCTGTATATTGGGATCGGTAGTCACTGTCCCGGGTGCAGAAACAGTTACTGCCGATCGCTTAACTCTTTCAGCACCCTGGACAGTGACTATTTACTGACGTCTCCTAGCAACGCTCCCGTCATTACGGGAGCCACATTGACTTCCTCAGTCTGGCTGTAGACCTAGAAATACATAGGTCCAGCCAGAATGAAGAAATGTCAAGTTAAAAAAGCAAGACGCATCCGCAGCACACATAACATGTGCATGACAGCTGCGGACTTCATTGCGGAAATTAGAATCTCCATTGAAGTCAATGGAGAAATTCCGCCATGAGTCCGCCACTGCTCCGCAACAGACAGAGCATGCTGCGGACACCAAATTCCGCTCCGCAGCCTATGCTCCGCAGCGGAATTTTACGCCTCGTCTAAACGAACACTGCTAAATTAAAGTGTAAGTCAATGGACAAACGGCTCCGCTGCGGATTAACGCTGCGGAGTGTCCGCAGCGGAATTTAAGTGAAATTCCGCCACGTGTGAACCCAGCCTTACAGCAGAGCAAGCGTAATCTCGCGAGATCTCGTTGTAAATGACAGGTTACAGCGAGATTACGCTTCGTTAACGAAGTGCAGGGATTGTGAATAGACATCCCATCCTGGCTGGAAGGAATGTCGAGTCACTGTCTAAACACTTCAGTAACGTTAATATGTCAGCATAAGACAGCACATAGTGAATAACGCAGTGTCACTATGCGCTGTCTAAATGAATGGAGAGAAGTGTATGACGCTGATTGGTCAGTGTCATACACTCCTCTGTACAACGCCCACTTGGGCATTAAGAAACAAATTAGCATAAAGCTAAAATCGCTCCTAATGTGGTGAAAATAGATCGTTTTTCTAAATAAAAAGCATTACTGTCACCTACACTATAGCGCCGATCTACTTATGTAGGAGATAGGACACTTATAATGTGGTGACAGAGTCTCTTTAAGAAAAGTAAAGCTGAGTTCACACCTGCCTAGTCAATTCTATTGTTCTGCTCCGTCATAGGAGCAGAATAACAAAATTAATTATGGCAGAATCTGTGTTGTAGGCTCCGTCAGGAGCCTCCAACCCAGATGTGAACAGAACCGAATGTAGGATAATATAGGAGGAAAATCTGCTGCTGTCTGCAAGAGATCCATTACTTGAGAAAATATTCATTTTCAGTAAGATTATGACTCCAAATACAAAGGGAAGCAAGTGCCCGTAACTTTGGAAACCTTTGTGCACAAAAAAATCAATATACATGCATGTTACTAAGTCCCTGCAGAAAAAAAGTTACACTTATCTGTTTTATGAATTGAACTTTCCTTTTTACGGCTTCAGCAGCTGTCATAACTAGTTTGCAACCTTTTCTCCTTTAAAACTTCTTCTCTAAGGGCGTTCCCCAGCACTGGTCGCATGTTCTCTTCTCTGGCTGTGTGGATTTCTCAAGCACGAGTGCAGCTTTCTCTCTGCTTTCTCCTCAGCTCTCCTACTCCCTTCTGCTGCTTCTGAGGCCATTTGTGTCTATGTATCTCTCATCGCCCTCTCTCCCCTCCCCATCTGAGCTTCTGCTCACAATCTTCTCCCTACACTATAGCTCTCTGCTGGCACAGGGGACGGGTTGCACTGTGCATGCCCAGCTATCTGAGGTTGGGAGAGGTCCCTGGGCAAGCACTGTAGTGATCACTGAAGATGAGAAAGCAGCTGCTGGACAACTGAAGTGGAACTGTTCTCATCTGCACAGCACTAACCAGTGCACATGTTCAGATTTCACAGTAAATGCTCATTCATGAGCCTACAGAGGAGGAGCTGCTCAATTTGCCATCATGGAGCTGACTGACGGATTAGAGAGAGAACTGACTACAGAGGCAATTAAGACCAATTGGAAATGTGTTTTATTTTACGAAAAACATACATTGCAATTAAAAAAAAACTGTGCAAAGGTGTACATAGCCTTAAAAGAACTGATAACTCAGCAAAGAAGTAAACTTTTCATGTACACTAGAGGGGCTTTTAACCCCTTAGTGACCAGCCTATTTTAGGCCCTAATGACCAAGTAATTTTTATTTTTTTTCTATAGTCGCATTCAAAGAGCTATAACTTTTTAATTCTTCTGTCGACATAGCTATATGAGGACTTGTTTTTTGCGGGATTAGTTGTACTTTTTAAGGGCACAAATTTGGGATAGATATAATTTTTCGATTAACTTTTATTAACTTTTGTTTGGGGAGAATAGAAAAAACCCTGAAATTCCGCCATTGTTCTATGCGTTTTAAATTGACGCCGTTCACTGTGCAGCGTAAATAACACGTTACCTTTATTCTATGGGTTGTACGATTATGACGATACCACATATGTATAGGTTTTTTATGTTTTACCGCTTTTGCACAATAAAAACCCTTTTGAATTAAAATTATTTATTTTTGCATCGCTGCTTTCCAAGAGCCGTAATTTTTTTACTTTTCTGTCAATGTAGTGATATGAGGGCATGTTTATTGCGGGACAAGATGTAGTTTTGATTGGTACTATTTTGGGGTACGTGGGACTTGTTGATTAACTTTTATTCTGACTTTTTTGGGGGGCAATGGAAAAAAATAGCAATTTCGCTATAGTTTTTTTCGTTTTTTTTTTACGGTGTTCACCTTGTGGTTTAAATTACATATTAACTTTATTGTTTGGGTCATTACAGTTGCGGCGATACCATGTAGTTTGATTTATTTTTTACACTTTTCCTATATAAAACCACTTTTTATGGAGAAAAAAAATGGTTTTATTAATTTTTTTACTGTAATTTTTATTAATAATCTTTATTTCACATTACTTACTTATTTTAATAGACCCACTAGGGGACTTTGCTATGCGATCTTTAGATCGCTGTGGTATACTCAGAATACCAAAGCATTATTGCCTGTCAGTGTAAACCTGACACGCAATCTATTAGGACGTGCCTCTGGCGCGTCCTAATAGGCATATGCTCAGGGCAGACCTGGGGGCCTTTATCAGGCCCCCGGCTGCCATGACACCCCATGGGAGACCGGCGATTGCATTTGCGGGCCGCCGATTGGTGAGAGAGGGAGCTCCCTCCCTCTGCAAATGATTTAAATGCCGCGGTCGGTATTGACTGTGGCATTTAACGGATTAAACACCCGCGATCAAAGTAAACTTTGATCGTGGCAAGTGGAGCAGGAGCCCGGCTGTCATCAGACAGCTGAGACCTGGCTCCAGCCTGCACGAGACACCCGTGCAGGGCTTTGACTGGGCCATCGTGAAAAGGCGGCGGCCTAGCCTAAGGCCCCTTAGTGACCGCCGTGAAAAGGCGTATTAGTGGTCACTAAGGGGTTATGTATTGTTTTCTTGAAGTTCTTCTCTAGTATAATATATTAACAATATGCCAAAGTCATTATTAAGGAGATTATGTTTTCTGAACTATATGTTGCAATAATGGTTAAGAGCGGCCTCATTTATTTCTACAGGGGGAGACTGCACGTGTGTGGCCTGCTCTTCCATTGCGAACATGACTAAAACTGTTCTCTTCTCAGGGTTGATTTGAGTCTTAGGTGGTCACACTCCCACCAATCAATACTTTATGACCTATCCTATCTATTTGGGTGGGAAAGCCACTTTAATCCCCCTACAATAGTCGCTTATTGAATAGTACTGTACTTGTTGTTTGGTTTTAGAGACCAGGAGGGGATGCTTTCATTCAGGATATGTTATATGTGTCCACTTAGTAATTAGATTAAATGTACAATACGAGACAACTTCTGTGCTCCATATAAATGTGTAATGTAACAAATATTTTTTTATAATTAATCGGCAATTTTTTTGGTCTTCTAGAGATAAGCAGCGCCTCAGAAGTATTGCAGCGGCTCCCCTTTTCTACCTTGTATATACATTTTTGGGAAGGGTAACGCAAGTAACCAGTTTTAATTTTTGGCAAAAGATCTTAAAAATCAAATGTATATTCACCATAATGTATAACTTTACAGTCTATTTGCAAGAATAATCATTAGAATCCAGACCCTAAGCAGTGTCGAGGGGCCTAACCATAGGGGTTGCAGAGGTTGCAATCGTGCCCTGTGCCTGGAGTCTGAGAGAGCCTACTAGGTCCCCTACCACATATGAGGAGACCAGTACTATCTGTGTTATAGTTAGGGGTCATTTATATATTTTGTATTGGGGCCCAGGAGCTTCAAGTTACACCTCTGGCTATGTCAGATACAAAAGACATAGAATATGAAAATACAGTATCTGGTCGCAGAACATACAGTGCATAAACAGTCTTTGCAATAGTTGCCTACTTACTGCTCTGGAGTCTGTGGGGGGTGGCTAGAGATGTAACTTCGGCACTCCTCGGGCGCATAGGATACCCTGCCCTTTTCAGGAGCACTCGCTTCTTCTGGTCTAGGGGTACAATAGGGCCAACCAGAGGAAAATAAAGTCAACTAGTTCCCCAATCCCTTTTTAGCTAGCTAGAATCATCTTGGAACTGTTCTTAATACATAATACTATAAAAGAATGCTGTTTAACCCATATATAAATATATATATAAGCAAGAGCAAGCAGTGAAATGGAAGAGCATGGGAGCAAAAAAATCAGCAACATAGCCTTATGATCGCTAAGCTTAGACCGCGCTATAGCACAAGCAATCAGGGAAAACATACAGTGCATTAACGCGCCTTATTATAACGCTGAAAGCTTAGCAGCCACAGTCAGAACTCAGCTCTTGTTGTACAAAAAGATGCGTACCTAGCACAGTGTATGCCAACATCCTAATAAGATGTTTGGGAAAATAACATTCTTTCACACAAGTCATGTAATCACATTTTTGGACTTTGGCCCATACAGCTTTGACCAGGTCTATTTTATATTATCCATAATCATTAGTCAGGAAAGAAACAACACAATCGTAAAAAGAAAAATGTTGGCCATTTATTTAATTCACTTGAGTATATGAAAAACAAGTATATTCAATTGATTGATTCATTATACTGGGGAAATAGGGAATGTTAATCTTTTACTTTCACGTTTACAAAGATCTCAATAGGAAATTAATAAATGAAATCAGGTTAGCAAAGTTAGCCACCAAAAAAAATTTGCTTACGACATTAAAAGAAATCCCAATCATTTTTATAAATATATAATTGTCAAAAATAAAAAACCTGATGATATTGTCCCTTTACAAAATGACCATGGGAATTTAATTGTACTGGACAAAGAAAGTCTGGCATAGGAGCTGTACTTTCATCTGATGAGCTGCCAGTGCCAGATATTCAGGGGGAATTGAGATTCTCCAGCCAATATTACCTACTTAATACAGGAGAAAGTCCAGCTGTGCCTGAGCAAATTAAATATTGATAAAGCTCCTGGCCCAGACAGCCTTCACCCACGGGTATTAGGCTACATTCACACAATCGGGACAGATTTACGTGAGTAGAAAACGCACGTAAAATCTGTCCGTTTTGCATCAGTGTGCTTTGCGAGTGGCATGTGTTTTTCACGCACTCGCAAGCACTTTTTTCAATGTAATTGATGCGTATGTGCATCCGTGTGATATCCGTGGATTTTACGCACTCATTGACTTCAGTGGGTGGCTAGCTGCGTGAAAATGCACCAATATAGGACATGCAGTGAGTTTCACGCAACGGACACTCACGCATGTGTGAATAGCTCCAGTGAAATCAAAGGGGCTGTATGCTGTGCGTTGTTTCGATGCACAGCACACAGACGAGATTCACGGTCGAGTGAATGAGCCCTCAAGGAAATTGAGCTCGGTAGTTGACAGACTATTATGTCTTATCCTCTTAGACTCACTTGTAACAGGATCAGTGTCACAGGATTGGAAGACCGCTGATTTTGTAGCAATTTTTATGAAGGGAAGAAGGTGGAACCGTGTAACTAATGTCCAGTAAGCTTGACATCTGTGGTATTTTAATTATTTGAAGTTATTCTAAGAAATTAACTGCCAAAGTATATATAGCAGTGTATAATTTAATAACTGATAACCAGCATGGATTCATGAAAAGCAGGTCATGGCTAACCAACATGCTCGTTTTCTTTGAGGAGGTAAGTGCAAATCTAAATGTTGTTCATGTGGCTAATGTGATATATCTGAATCTTGCAAAAGAATTTGATACTGTACTGCACAACAGTCTTGTACTGAAGCTACAGATGCATTGACTGAAGGAACATGTATGCACATAGGTGAAGAATAGTTAATGGACAGAAATTAAGGATACTTAAAACTCAACTTGAATTTAAATGTTGATAAATGTAAAGTAATGCCCCTCGGCCGCAGGAATACTATTAGTCAAATACATTAAATGGAATAAAACTGGGGATAACAGAACAAGAGAAAGACCTGGGTATTCTGGTTACAAGTAAGCTAAGCAGCTGTGGTCAATACCAAGCAGCAGCTGCAAAGCAAATGCAATTTTAGGGTGGATAAAAGGAGAAATAAATACCTGTGATTCAAATGTAATATAACCCCTCTAGAAATCCCTTGTAAGGCCACATCTTGAAAATGGGATTTGGTTTTGGGCTCTTTATTGTAAAACTAAATTATAGGAGAGCTGGAGAGAGTATAAAAGCAGGAGTCTAGATCATTAAATGGGATGGGTGGTCTCTCTTACAATGAAAGGCTATAAAAATTGGCCTTGTTCAGCTTGGAAAAAAGACGCCTTAGGGGTTGATAATATTATACACATGTATAAGTATGAGTGGGATGAATACAAAGAGCAAGCACATGATATATTCTTTACATAAAATTTATAAAGGACGACGTGCTATTTTTTGTGTGTGGAGGATAGGCGTTTCAAACATCAATATTGGAAAGGGTTCTTTACAGTTAAAGTAGTCAAACTATGGAATGCCTAGACCAAGAGATAGTAATGGAAGATACTATGTGAGCTTAAAGGGTTTGTCCACTTATGAGCAATGTTACAGTTTATCAATAAATATGATCTACATATAAAGTTCTGTAGCGTTGTCAATTCATTCCATTACTTATCTTGTACTGATGCTGAGTTACAGCCTGTTATTGGAAACAGTCAACAAGCTTGTTGAAACACTAACAGCTTAGTTGAACTCCTATAATGCTTTGGGACTTTTATATTAAAGGACTATACTGTGTCTGGAGTAAAGATAACATTTCCCAGATTACAAAAAACCAGAGCAAGACCACAAATAAATAGAGCAAATGTCTGTGTAACGGGACCCATGGAAGTAGTGATTGTCATGGGGCCAACAGAAAATAGAGTGGACCCACTGTGTTACTAAGGGATTTGACGTAGGGCTAAACTAAGTAGCAATGTCTAAGGGGTAACTCGATTTTCACCCTTAAACCGCGGTACAGAGATATGAACTTCGCTGATAGTGACCCAAAGTTGCTACCCCTAGAGTAGTCTCCCTTAGCCACGGCTGACGTGCACAGGCATGGTACAGAAACAGCAGAGAGCATACAGAAACAGGTATAGAAAAGGTCATGGCGGGCAGCAGATGGACACTCATGGTTAACAGACCCAAAGGTCAGGGCAGGTGGCAGAGCATTGTCATAGTTGACAGGCAAGTGGTCAGGGCAAGCGGCAGTCAGGAATGGTCAAAAGTTAAGGAAAGTTAACAGGAAATCTAAACGATATATGATGCAGGGTATAACTAGCAAGCTAGTGTTAAACCTAATTGTTAAGGAATTGGAGCAGAGTGGGCGGAACGCTTTTAAAGCATGGAATAGCTTGGGATAGCCGGATGGAATATTTTGGTGCGCACTAGTCGTTTTAGAAGAGAAGGGTTAGCGTGCCTTAGCAGCAGCTGTAGAAAAGGTAGGAGGTAAGCAGCAGAGACCAGAGGAGTGGAGCAACGCCGGCCAGTAGGCAAAAGACACCGGGAAGTGGTAAAATACCCGGAAGCAGGCAGTGGCAGCCGTTGTTACACTATGCAAACATTAAGCCACCTAGAAATGTTGAGATTTCATCCCTGAAATCTGAAAAAATTAAAATAAAGGGAACATTTAAGTATCGCAGTATAAGGCCAAGTCAATTAATCTTTAGAGATATCAATCTGTCCATCAATTTTATTTGTTTCGGTGCAAATGAAAATAACAACTCATGAACTGGAGAGGCATCTGCAAGACAACCCCCAAAAAGGGAGTGATTTTGCATGTGGTGGCCGCAGACAATTCCTCTCTCTTTATCCTTCCTGACTGATTCTTTACTAGTAGTCGAGCTCCTCTAGGATGGCACGTCCATTGCAAGAAGGTGTGTTGTTTCTCCCAGCACTGTCTCAAAGACATGGAGCAGATACCAGCACACGGCCTGTTACATGAGGAGAACCCGACAGGACCATAGAAGGAAATCAGCCCATCAGCATTACCAGTATCTCCTTCTTTGTGCAAGAAGGAACAGGAGGAGCAGTGCCAAAGCCCTACAAAGTGACAGAAACAGACTCCATGAGGTTGGCGTGTGGGCCCGACATCCTGTAGTGGGACCAGTGGTTACTGCCAAGTACCATGCAGCTCGATTGGCATTTGCCAGAGAACACAAGAATTAGCATGTCCTCCATTGGCGCCCCCTTATCTTCACAGATGAGAGCAGGTTCACACTGAGCCCATGTGACAGACGTGAAAGAGTTTAGAGACGCCGTGGTGACTGTTATGCTGCCTACGACATCATCCAGTATGACCAGTTTGGGTCAATGATGGTCTGGGGAGGCATATCCTCAGAGGGTCTATGCAGACCCTGATGGCTGTTAGTTACCGGGATGAAACCCTGAGAGCCATTGTCAGACCTAACGCAGGTACAGTGTGCCATGGGTTCCTCCTGGTGCAGGACAGTGCCCAGCCTCATGCGGCCTGAGTGTGTAGGCAGTTTATGAATGACATAAGCACTCATGCTATTGACTGGCCCACATATTCCCCAGACCTGAATCCAATTAAGAACCTCTGAGACATTATGAATCAGTGCATCTAAAGTCACCAAGTAGCGCCACAGGCTGTCTAGGAGCTCAATAATGGGAATGCCCTTTTCCAGGAGTCTCATCAGGAAGATGCCTAGATGTTGTTGGGAGAGCAAACAGGTACGTGGGGGCCATATCCTTTACTGAGTCACATTATGAGTTGCCGTGATGAAATTCACGCAAATTGGATCCGCCTGTGATTTCAATTTTTTGCATTGATTTTTGGGGTGGTTTGGAATCCAGCCCTCAATTGGTTAATGATTTTGGTTTGCATTAACCATTGATATGCAATTTTGTTTTCAACAAATTACAACATTTTTATCAGTAAAGATTTTCAACTTCAATTTTTCAATCATCGAGATCCGATGTGTGATTTAAGTATTTCCTTAATTTTTTTTGATCAGTGTATGTAAACTTTCAAATGCTGTTCAAAGGTAGATATACACTTTAAATAAAATAAAATTAAAAATGGGAAGTATTGATGACATTTTAAAGGGGTGGGACATCTTTTTAACAATATACATACAGTAAAGACGGTGTGTTATAAACCTCACATTATGAGACACAGGCTATACCATCATGAGCCCTACTAATCCTACAAAAGCAATGACTTGGTGATAAAATGACAGGCATTTACATTCACAGAAACTAAAGGTAGTTTTACACGGGCAGATATTGCCCATATTTACACCTACAATACAGAATGTCGATCAGCATTTATTTGTTCTACGATCGCTCGTCCCCATGCATTTTCATCATTTCGAAATAACATCTACCTGTTTACACAGGGAGATGTGCTGCTGACTAGTGTACATTTTTTTGGCTGCATAAAATGTGCGATCAGTCGATGAACGCGCAATTGGTCATCCATCGGCTGATCTTTGCCCTGTTTACACAGAGCAATGATCGGGATTAAGTGTTCGTATGAACACTCGCTCACCCGATCATTGGCCTGTGTAATAGGGCCTTAATTATGAAGGATAATTATATAGAAGTACAGTGAAGGAAATAAGTATTTGATCCCTTGCTGATTTTGTAAGTTTGCCCACTGTCAAAGACATGAACAGTCTAGAATTTTTAGGCTAGGTTAATTTTACTAGTGAGAGATAGATTATATATAAAAAAAAAAAAGAAAACCACTTAGTCAAAATGATATATATTTATTTGCATTGTGCACAGAGAAATAAGTATTTGATCCCCTACCAACCATTAAGAGTTCAGCCTCCTCCAGACCAGTTACACGCTCCAAATCAACTTGGTGCCAGTATTAAAGACAGCTGTCTTAAATGGTCACCTGTATAAAAGACTCCTCTCAACAGACTCAATTAATCAGTCTGACTCTAACCTCTACAACATGGGCAAGACCAAAGAGCTTTCTAAGGATGTCAAGGACAACATCATAGACCTGCACAAGGCTGGAATGGGCTACAAAACCATAAGTAAGACGCTGGGTGAGAAGGAGACAACTGTTGGTGCAATAGTAAGAAAATGGAAGACATACAAAATGACTGTCAATCGACATCGATCTGGGGCTCCATGCAAAATCTCACCTCGTGGGGTATCCTTGATCCTGAGGAAGGTGAGAGCTCAGCCGAAAACTACACGGGGGGAACTTGTTAATGATCTCAAGGCAGCTGGGACCACAGTCACCAAGAAAACCATTGGTAACACATTACGCCGTAATGGATTAAAATCCTGCAGTGCCCGCAAGGTCCCCCTGCTCAAGAAGGCACATGTACAGGTCCATCTGAAGTTTGCAAATGAACATCTGGATGATTCTGAGAGTGATTGGGAGAAGGTGCTGTGGTCAGATGAGACTAAAATTGAGCTCTTTGGCATTAACTCTACTCGCCGTGTTTGGAGGAAGAGAAATGCTGCCTATGACCCAAAGAACACCGTCCCCATTGTCAAGCATGGAGGTGGAAACATTATGTTTTGGGGGTGTTTCTCTGCTAAGGGCACAGGACTACTTCACCGCATCAATGGGAGAATGGATGGAGCCATGTACCGCCAAATCCTGAGTGACAACCTCCTTCCCTCCACCAGGACATTAAAAATGGCTCGTGGCTGGGTCTTCCAGCACGACAATGACCCGAAACATACAGCCAAGGCAACAAAGGAGTGGCTCAAAAAGAAGCACATTAAGGTCATGGAGTGGCCTAGCCAGTCTCCAGACCTTAATCCCATCGAAAATTTATGGAGGGAGCTGAAGATCCGAGTTGCCAAGCGAAAGCCTCGAAATCGTAATGATTTACAGATGATCTGCAAAGAGGAGTGGGCCAAAATTCCATCTAACATGTGTGCAAACCTCATCATCAACTACACAAAATGTCTGACTGCTGTGCTTGCCAACAAGGGTTTTGCCACCAAGTATTAAGTCTTGTTTGCCAAAGGGATCAAATACTTATTTCTCTGTGCACAATGCAAATAAATATATATAATTTTGACAATGCGATTTTCTTTTTTTTTTTTTATATAATCTATCTCTCACTGGTAAAATTAACCTAGCCTAAAAATTCTGGACTGTTCATATCTTTGACAGTGGGCAAACTTACAAAATCAGCAAGGGATCAAATACTTATTTCCTTCACTGTATATAAGAGGAGCAACATTGTTAGATATCCATTTGTTGGGCACACATTTTTAAAGTATTGAAACCTAACTCCACTCAAAACCTATAAATTCAGGGGTGACTGCTGTTATCCTTAATCCCTTGTTGCCACAGTAATTATTTTTATTTTCATTTTCATTTTTTTCTTCCCTGCCCCACAAAAGCCTTTACTTTTTTATTTTTTTGTATAAGATTTTTTTTCCTGAGTTGTGATTTTTGCGGCGGAATCGTAGCTTTTCCGCTGCAAACATCGCAACATCTGCTATTTGTTGCGGGTTTTACTTCCCCATTGAATTCAATGGGGAGAACCCGGAACCAAAAAGAAGCGATTATGCAAATACAATTGATATGCTGCGTATTGAAAAACTGCACCGCGGTTCAATTTCTGAGCGTTTTTTCTGCTTATCATTTACCCATCGTGTGGGTGAGATTAGTTAAAATGCCATAACAACCGTTATTACCGGCTGATCGTGCCGCGGGGGGGGGGGGGGCGCAATGGCTTGTTCGAGGGGGTGCTCCCCTGATTCTAACACTTTAAATGCCACGATCGCAATTGACCTCGGCATTTAAGGCGTTAAACGGGCGGAATCAAAGTGAACTTTGATTCTGCCCTGTGGAGTGAGCTGTCAGCTGTGTAATACAGCTGTCACCCGCTGTGTATGGAGTCCGTGAGATCGCACCATACTTCCCCTAAACCCTTATCACGTACAGTTACGTGATATTGCGTGAAGGGGTTAAGTAAATGTACAGTATCTGCTAGCTGGATCTGAGAAGTGGAGGTTAGTGCTATTCATTTTATTAATTAAGCTGTTACAGCACACATTATCTTAGGGTATATTCACACAGTGCAATTTTAGTGCAGTTTGTGAAACCACAACCATGAGTGGATTACAAAAAGGAGGAGAAGTAGAATTTTTCCTAAATACTTCCCCTCTCTTTATGATCATCCCCTGGCTGTGGCCTTAAAAAGTGCAAGATGATGGGAACAATCTCAGGTCTTTAGTGGAAACAGCACTTAGGGTATGTTCACACGGCCAAATTTCAGACGTATACGAGGCGTATTATGCCTCGTTTTACGTCTGAAAATATGGCTACAATACGTCGGCAAACATCTGCCCATTCATTTGAATGGGTTTGCCGACGTACTGTGCAGACGACCTGTTATTTACGAGTCGTCGTTTGACAGCTGTCAAACGACGACCCGTAAATTTACTGCCTCGGCAAAGAAGTGCAGGGCACTTCTTTGCCACGTAATTTGAGCCGTTCTTCATTGAAATCAATGAAGCACGGCTCAAGGTTTACGAGCGTCTCAGACGCCTCGTAAATTACGAGGAGGAGCTTTGAGGGTATGTTCACACGTAGTCAACCAAAACGTCTGAAAATCCAGAGCTGTTTTCAAGGGAAAACAGACCCTGCTTTTCAGACGTTTTTTACCAACTCGCATTTTTACCAACTCATTTTTTTACCAACTCGTTTTTGGAGCTGTTTTCATTGGAGTCTATGATAAAACAGCTCCAAAAACGTCTGAAAGAAGTGTCCTGCACTTCTTTTGACGAGGCTGTATTTTTACGAGTCGTCGTTTGACAGCTGTCAAACGACGACGCGTAAATAACAGGTCGTCTGCACAGTACGTCGGCAAACCCATTCAAATGAATGGGCAGATGTTTGCCGACGTATTGTAGCCATATTTTCAGACGTAAAACGAGGCATAATACGCCTCGTATACGTCTGAAATTTGGCCGTGTGAACATACCCTTAGGGTATGTTCACACGTAGTCAACCAAAACGTCTGAAAATCCAGAGCTGTTTTCAAGGGAAAACAGACCCTGCTTTTCAGACGTTTTTTTACCAACTCGCATTTTTACCAACTCATTTTTTTACCAACTCGTTTTTGGAGCTGTTTTCATTGGAGTCTATGAGAAAACAGCTCCAAAAACGTCTGAAAGAAGTGTCCTGCACTTCTTTTGACGAGGCTGTATTTTTACGAGTCGTCGTTTGACAGCTGTCAAACGACGACGCGTAAATAACAGGTCGTCTGCACAGTACGTCGGCAAACCCATTCAAATGAATGGGCAGATGTTTGCCGACGTATTGGAGCCGTATTTTCAGACGTAAAACGAGGCATAATACGCCTCGTATACGTCTGAAATTTGGCCGTGTGAACATACCCTAACGTGTGAAACGAGGCAGCTGTTAACAGTCTGTCTTTTCACACGTAACTGCCTCTCAGCGTGTGAACATACCCTTAGAGTAACTACATTTTTTGCACTCTTACATGTCAAGGTTCTGTGAAGTGCTTGTTAATCCGTGTAGAGTGCTTTTCCTAAGGGTATGTTCACACGGCCAAATTTCAGACGTATACGAGGCGTATTATGCCTCGTTTTACGTCTGAAAATACGGCTCCAATACGTCGGCAAACATCTGCCCATTCATTTGAATGGGTTTGCCGACGTACTGTGCAGACGACCTGTTATTTACGCGTCGTCGTTTGACAGCTGTCAAACGACGACGCGTAAAAATACAGCCTCGTCAAAAGAAGTGCAGGACACTTCTTTGGACGTTTTTGGAGCTGTTTTCTCATAGACTCCAATGAAAACAGCTCCAAAAACGGACGTGAAAAACGCCGCGAAAACGCCGCGAAAAACGCCGCGAAAAATGCGAGTTGGTAAAAAAACGTCTGAAAAGCAGGGTCTGTTTTCCCTTGAAAACAGCTCTGGATTTTCAGACGTTTTTGTTGACTACGTGTGAACATACCCTAAAGCAACAGAGGTCGCTACAAAAAAAAATGGACGCTGCACATAAAATCTACAGGGACATTATCACACTGGGCTCTTTGCAACTATAAATTATTACATTATTCTTTTGTTCAGTGACTAAAGTCACTTGCTTATAAGGCTGGGTTCACACGACCATGTTACGTCCGTAATGGACGGAACGTATTTCGGCCGGCACAGTGCATAGTTATGTACGATGCTAGGAGTCCCTGCCTCTCCGTGGAACTACTGTCCCGTACTGAAAACATGATTACAGTACGGGACAGTTGTCCTGCAGCGAGTCAGGGACTCCTAGCATTGTACATAACTATAATGCTAGGAGCCCTGCTCCCTCACAGTCTTCGGTCCGGGACTTCCGGCCGAAATACGTTCCGTCCATTTCGGACGTAACATGGTCGTGTGAACCCAGCCTAACTTTCCGTTCTGACTTCTGTTTGAACAAATGCCCTGGCAGATATACCTGGTGCACTTCAGACAGATTTAACTTCCCAGCCAGTGATATGACATAGACAGTTGAACGGCGGGGCATGGAGCCACAGTTTTCAACTTCATTTAATTTTATTTAAAAGAGGCACTTGCTAGAGATCCGGGGCATCAGATAAAAAATCCGGGGCATAATATAAAAAATCCGGGTCATAAGCCCCGAATGCCAAGTGCTAACGACGCCCCTGGGTGAAGCTCTGTTAGATCTGGTCATTTCTAATAATGCAGATCTTGTTGGGAATGTCAATGTTCGTGAAAACCTCGGTAACAGTGATCATAATATAGTTACATTTTACCTATACTGTAAAAAACAAACACAGGCTGGGAGGGCAAAAACACTTAATTTTAAGAAGGCCAATTTCCCCAGGATGAGGGCTGCAATTCAGGATATGGACTGGGAAGAACTAATGTCAAATAATGGGACAAATGATAAATGGGAGATATTAAAATCTACTTTGTATAATTATAGTGCAAAATGTATTCCTATAGGTAACAAGTATAAACTACTAAAATTAAACCCCACATTTCTTACACCTTCTGTAAAAAGGGCAATACAGGACAAAAAAGGGCATTTGAAAAATACAAATCTGAGGGTACAGCAGTAGCCTTTTTAAGTTATAAAGAGCTTAATAAAAACTTTAAAAAGGTAATAAAATCATCAAAAATGCAAAATGAAAGGCAGGTGGCCAAGGATAGTAAAACAAATCCCCAATAATTCTTCAAGTATATGAATGCAAAAAGCCAAGGTCTGAACATGTAGGACCCCTAAGTAGTGGTAATGGGGAGTTGGTCACAGGGGATCAAGGCAGAGTTACTAAATGGGTTCTTTAGCTCTGTATATACAACAGAAGAAAGAGCAGCTGATGTAGCCGGTGCCAGTGATGTTAATATATCAGTTGATATACTGAATTGGATGAATGTAGATATGGTCCAAGCTAAATTAAATAAAATAAATGTGCACAAGGCCCCGGGACCAGATGGGTTACATCCTAGAATTCTTAAAGAGCTTAGTTCAGTTATTTCTGTCCCCCTCTTCATAATATTCAGAGATTCTCTAGTGACTGGTATAGTGCCAAGGCACTGGCGCAGGGCAAATGTGGTGCCTATTTTCAAAAAAGGCTCTAGGTATTCCCCCGGTAAACTTAATATTAATTGGGGGGAAAATGTTTGAGGGGCTATTGAGGGACTATATACAGAATTATGTGACAATAAATAGAATTATAAGTGACAGCCAGCACGGTTTTACTAAGGACAGAAGCTGTCAAACCAACCTGATTTGTTTTTATGAAGAGGTGAGCAGAAGCCTAGACAGAGGGGCCGCTGTGGATATAGTGTTCTTGGACTTTGCAAAGGCATTTGACACTGTCCCTCATAGACGTCTAATGTGTAAATTAAGGACTATAGGCTTAGAAAGTATAGTTTGCAATTGGATTGAGAATTGTCTCAAGGACTGTATCCAGAGAGTTGTGGTCAATGATTCCTACTCTGAATGGTCCCCGGTTATAAGTGGCGTACCCCAGGGTTCCGTGCTGGGACCACTATTATTCAACTTATTTATTAATGATATAGAGGATGGGATTAATAGCACTATTTCTATTTTTGCAGATGACACAAAGCTATGTAATATTGTTCAGTCTATGGAAGATGTTCATAAATTGCAAGCTGATTTGGACACACTAAGTGTTTGGGCATCCACTTGGCAAATGAGGTTTAATGCAGATAAATGTAAAGTTATGCATCTGTGTACCAACAACCTGTATGCATTATATGTCCTAGGGGGAGCTATACTGGGAGAGTCACTTGTTGAGAAGGATCTGGGTGTACTTGTAGATCATAAACTAAATAACAGCATGCAATGTCAATCAGCTGCTTCAAAGGCCAGCAAAATATTGTCATGTATTAAAAGAGATGAATTCACTATATTTCAAAGATACATTCAATTGTGCTCCCACAACATAACAATTTTAAAGGATTCACTGGTGTGATATATGAGTAAAATATAACATTTATTTATAACTCTCTAAAAACAGGGGTACAATCACCACTGTGAAAAAGCCCCACCGTGTGTATAAAAACGTATTAAATAATAAACTCAATTGTGAACCTACTATATGAACACTATGTGAACCTACTATGAACCTACTATGAACACTGAGCTATAGTAGGTTCACAATTGAATTAGAACTCAGAGTTTATTATTTAATACATTTTTATACACACGGTGGGGCTTTTTCACAGTGGTGATTGTACCCCTGTTTTTAGAGAGTTATAAATAAATGTTATATTTTACTCATATATCACACCAGTGAATCCCATGTATTAAAAGAGGTATGGACTCGCAGGACAGGGAATATTACCACTTTACAATGCATTAGTGCGGCCTCATCTTGAATATGCAGTTCAATTCGGGGCTCCAGTTCATAGAAAGGATGCCCTGGAGTTGGGAAAAAATACAACGAAGCCAATAAGGGGCATGGAGAATCTAAGTTATGAGGAAAGATTAAAATAATTAAACCTATTTAGCCTTGAAAAGGGACAACTAATGGGGGACATGATTAACTTATATAAATATATGAATGTCACATACAAAAAATATGGTGAAATCCTGTTCTCTGTAAGGGCATGACCACACATGGCGGAATTCCTCCGCAACTGTCCGCATCAATGCCGCACCTAATCCGGGTTGCGGATTACGGCTGCGGATCTGCACAAAATGTGCAGAAAATTGATGCGGACTGGCCGCTGCGGACTGCAGGAAAAGTGCTTCCCTTCTCCCTATCAGTGCAGGATAGAGAGAAGGGACAGCACTTTCCCTAGTGAAAGTAAAAGAAATTCATACTTACCGCCCGTTGTCTTGATGACGCGTCCCTCCTTCGGCATCCAGCCCGACCTCCCTGGATGACGCGCCAGTCCATGTGACCGCTGCAGCCTGTGCTTGGCCTGTGATTGGCTGCAGCCGTCACTTCCACTGAAACGTCATCCTGGGAGGCCGGACTGGAGACAGAAACAGGGAGTTCTCGGTAAGTATGAACTTATATGTTTTTTTACAGATACATGTATATTGAGATCGATAGTCACTGTCCCGGGTGCAGAAACAGTTACTGCCGATCGCTTAACTCTTTCAGCACCCTGGACAGTGACTATTTACAGACGTCTCCTAGCAACGCTCCCGTCATTACGGGAGCCCCATTGACTTCCTCAGTCTGGCTGTAGACCTAGAAATACATAGGTCCAGCCAGAATGAAGAAATGTCATGTTAAAAAACCAATACGCTCCGCACCACACATAACATGTGCATGACAGCTGCGGACTTCATTGCGGAACTTAGAATCTCCATTGAAGTCAATGGAGAAATTCCGCCATGAGTCCGCAACCAGTCCGCCACTGCTCCGCAACAGACAGAGCATGCTGCGGACACCACATTCCGCTCCGCAGCCTATGCTCCGCAGCGGAATTGTACGCATCGTGTAAACGAACACTGCGAAATTAAAGTGAAAGTCAATGGAGAAACGGCTCCGCTGCGGATTAACGCTGCGGAGTGTCCGCAGCGGAATTTAAGTGAAAATCCGCCATGTGTGAACCCGCCCTAAAACCTCCTCAAAAAACAAGGGGGCACTCCCTCCGTCTGGAGAAAAAAATTTTCAATTTGCAGAGGCGACAAGTCTTCTTTACTGTGAGAACTGTGAATCTATGGAATAGTCACCGCAGGAGTTGGTCACAGCAGGGACTGTAGATGGCTTTAAAAAAGGCTTAGATAATTTCCTAGAACTAAAAAATATCAGCTCCTATGTCAATGTGTAGAAAATTTTTCCCTTCTCTTTTCCCATCCCTTGGTTGAACTTGATGGACATGTGTCTTTTTTCAACTATGTAACTATGTAACGTATACCTCAGATGGAAGGCTGCAACGTATCTAATTGTACAGGCATTACAGGTGGGTTGTTGGGAAGTATATTTGTGGTGGGAAACTGCCTGCTGTAGTGTGTGTATGTGAGGAGGAGCTTAAAGAGGCTCTGTCACCAGATTTTGCAGCCCCTATCTGCTATTGCCTGTGATCGGCGCTGCAATGTAGATTACAGTAACGTTTTTATTTTTAAAAAACGAGCATTTTTGGCCAAGTTATGACCATTTTTGTATTTATGCAAATGAGGCTTGCAAAAGTACAACTGGGCGTGTTGAAAAGTAAAAGTACAACTGGGCGTGTATTATGTGCGTACATCGGGGCGTGTTTACTACTTTTACTAGCTGGGCGTTGTGTATAGAAGTATCATCCACTTCTCTTCACAACGCCCAGCTTCTGGCAGTGCAGACACAGCGTGTTCTCCAGAGATCACGCTGTGTCGTCACTCACAGGTCCTGCATCGTGTCAGACGAGCGAGGACACATCGGCACCAGAGGCTACAGATGATTCTGCAGCAGCATCGGCGTTTGCAGGTAAGTCGATGTAGCTACTTACCTGCAAATGCTGATGCTGCTGCAGAATCAACTGTAGCCTCTGGTGCCGACACGATGCAGGACCTGTGAGTAACGTCACAGATCTGCACTGCCAGAAGCTGGGCGTTCTGCAGAGAAGTGGATGATACTTCTATACACAACGCCCAGCTAGTAAAAGTAGTAAACACGCCCCGATGTACGCACATAATACAAGCCCAGATGTACGCACATAATACACGCCCAGTTGTACTTTTACTTTTCAACACGCCCAGTTGTACTTTTGCAAGCCTCATTTGCATAAATACGAAAATGGTCATAACTTGGCCAAAAATGCTCGTTTTTTAAAAATAAAAACGTTACTGTAATCTACATTGCAGCACCTATCTGCTGCAATAGCAGATAGGGGTTGCAAAATCTGGTGACAGAGCCTCTTTAACCAGGCTGCGCTGCCAGCTGGAGGGGGGTCCTCATTGCACAGTCATGGGGAGAGCTTCCCTGGCCAGTGCAGAGTTGTCGCCTGGAGCGGGAGACCTTGTTGTTGGACTGGGGGGGGGGGGAGGACAAAGGCCACAATCCCAGAGAGTGTGCAGGCAAGGGAAACTCCAGTGATAACTGTCCATATATGGATAGTTACGTCACTGGAGGTTCCCCAACATATATGTTTACTGGAGGCCAACAACGGATGCCATACGATGGCATCTGTAATTATAGGCTATTAAAACTATATGATTTTTTTACTGGATTCTCCATATAGAATAGTGTAGTAATCTATGATATTCTATCCTGCAAACAAAAAAAACTGTATAGCCGACTTATACTGCCCGATGGAGGCCAAATGGACAATTCTTTGGCCTCTGTCGGTATAATAGGTGTCTATGGGTACATTTGACCTATACCCCGGAAGCTTTCCCAATGCATATGTCAAACGTACAGGAAAAATGCAGTGTGAACAGAGCCCTAGTGTTGGGAGATTACGCTGGCTGCCTTAAAGAGAGTTATTCCAATTTCTCTAATAATTAATTAAGAAGGTTCACCAAATAAAAACATAAACTTTTACCCTATAAATGAGCAAATCAATATAAGGTAACATAATGACTTATTCAATGAATTCAGAATGTTGCTGAACTGGATGTTGTAACATAAATACACATTATTGAATGTGGCAGTCGCTAGCACCGGGCCTCCCCATGGGTCCCCCCATAAGTGTTATGTGCCGGTCGGCATGGGTCCCCTCATGCATTGGTCCCTGTAGGAGCCGCTATGACTGCTATAGTGGAAAAGGGGCCCTGAGAGGATGGGGCCCTTGACAATTGCACAGTTCCCCCCCTAACGTCGGCCCTGACCGTGGATCAGCAAGCTTGTGTCTGCGATGCTGCATTTATTAGCACTGTAAGATAGTGCACAGTTACATTAAAAGGGTAGATGTGCAATTGTTTGGTGTGACGTTACCAAGGACCTCCATCCATGATTAGTATTTCAGTGAACGGTTTGAACATATCAGCATATGGACTTACACCATAACGGCTTAATGTATGAGAAAAGTGTAACTTTTTTCTAAAATTGGGAAGATCAACCAACTTGCCCCTTACTCGCTAGATGTTCCTAGAACCCCACCTAAATGACATGCTATAAGGCAGATGTCCCCTTCCTTTTCTAGTTTCCTAGCCACTTTCAAATCCTTAAGGTAGTATTAAGCCAAAAGTTTGCTAAAGATATGACTGTAGGATAAAGTTTTTACTCTAGCAGTAACTGCTAGTTATATTGATCTGACTCTAGTCCTAAGTTCTAGTAATGATATGAAGTTCCTGGTAATACTTGTTCACAATAGTATCTGTAGCTGACAATAACTGGTAAGCCACAAGCAGGGGGCACAAGAGCCACATGTGGCTTTCAATCCACTGGTTAGAGCACACTGCCTTGAGAGCCGTCCGCCTTGGATAATCTCTACTTGTTAAAATTGTCTCTTCTCTGATCAGAAAATATTGTCCTGCTAGAAGCCCTAGATGTAATCTGTGGGGAAACTTAACAGTAAGTGTTTCATTTCCCTACAGTGCCACCACAGGAGAATTTAAGAATCACATAGTACCTCTTCAAATCCATAAGTTGTGTAATGTAGGACAGGTCTTCCAGAGATTCTTTGTAACTGGTCTCTAGCCTGGCCAAGAGATGAGGATCCTGAACAGAGGACCCCCCTCTATTAACGCAGAAGTCCATAATATGGTATATGAACATGGGATCTCTAAACTAGACAACCCTTTTAAGGCTCAAAAAAGCAAAAAGCAAAAAAATTTATTGCATTTCTTATTTTTCATTTGTAAATCAGACAGCCGTGTTTGCTGAAATGCTCATCTCTTTATAGCAATGTTATGGAGGTATATAGTAAGAGCATACGTTTATCTAAAATCTCCCAACACAGCCGGGGATATATCCTATCCAAGTACAAACATATTTTCACAGGGTAATATAAAAAAAAGTGGAAGAGTATATAGTAGGCAGAGTAGAACACTTCTATTCAGCCGTGCGGGTGGATGCAGTCAGAGTAAATAACCCTGTGATTGTGAGCTTGAACTAATTCTAAGTTGCCTTGTAGCCATATCAATTTTGCTATCTCCTGTCTTGATGGGGAAGAAAAGAGAAACAACCTGTACTAAGGGAATTTTAAGAGGTGAGGGAGTCCCATATTAAGGATTAAAACAGGGCCCAGTTCTGGTGCTGATTAACCTCACAACACCCTTAAAGAGACCCTCCAGTTATACATAAAAACATAAACGTAACTGGGGAATGCATAGTTAATATATCTAGTGCCATCCTTTTCACTTATTGTGCCACTGAGCCGTGGATTCCTCAACCCTTCTTCTTTCATCCAAGATGACTACAGCGCTTCTCACACAGCTTTTATACATTTTAACCCACGGTATTTAAAAACACTGCAATAAATAGTTTGTATTCCATCTTCGTGGTCACAGACCCGTTTTTGCAAAACACATCACTAGTGTTCACCCAATAGCACGGCTTGCCACGAACACACTATCAGAGAGCAGCAGCGCCGATAAGGGATCACCATTTTTCAGTGAATTCTATTCATCTCAGACTACAGAAGGCACACTGTGCTTTAATAGTCTGAGACACTCTACCCTGCTCTTGGATTGGCCAGCAACGCTCATGGGAATCAGCGGATCGGCGGCACAATAAGCGAAAAGGAGGGCACCAGCTAGATTAACTATGCATGTCCCAGTTAAGGTAACATATTTATGTAAAACTGGAGGGTATATTTATTTATTTTTACTGGGTTTAGTATATAAAACCTATTGCTACCTGGAAACCATCAACAAGATGCAGATCGAGCTAGAACTTTAAATGCACAATGGTGTGTATTGCAAATATAATCCACCAGCAGCAGTTAGCTGCATGTCGATGAAAGTGAGCAGAATTAGGGCATGCCCACACGTGGCGGATTTCCTCCGAAACTGTCCGCATCAATGCCGCACAGAATCTTCGTTGCAGATTCTGCGGCGGATCTGCCCAAAATGTGCAGTAAATTGATGCGGACTAGCTGCTGCGGACTGCGGTCAAAGTGCTTCCCTTCTCTCTATCAGTGCAGGATAGAGAGAAGGGCCAGCACTTTCCCTAGTGAAAGTAAACGAATTTCATACTTACCGGCCGTTGTCTTGGTGACGCGTCCCTCTTTCGGCATCCAGCCCGACCTCCCTGGATGACGCGGCAGTCCATGTGACCGCTGCAGCCAGTGATTGGCTGCAGCCGTCACTTAGACTGAAACGTCATCCTGGGAAGCCGGACTGGAGACAGAAGCAGGGAGTTCTCCGTAAGTATGAACTTCTATTTTTTTGACAGGTTGCTGTATATTGGGATCGGTAGTCACTGTCCAGGGTGCAGAAACAGTTACTGCCGATCGCTTAACTCTTTCAGCACCCTGGACAGTGACTATTTACTGACGTCTCCTAGCAACGCTCCCGTAATTACGGGAGCCCCATTGACTTCCTCAGTCTGGCTGTAGACCTAGAAATACATAGGTCCAGCCAGAATGAAGAAATGTCATGTCAAAAAAGCAAGACGCATCCGCAGCACATATAACATTTTCATGACAGCTGCGGACTTCATTGCGGAATTTAGAATCTCCATTGAAGTCAATGGAGAAATTCCGCCATGAGTCCGCAACCAGTCCGCCACAACTCCGCAACAGCCCTAGCATGCTGCGGACACCAAATTCCGCTCCGCAGCCTATGCTCCGCAGCGGACTTTTACGCATCGTCTAAACGAACACTGCTAAATAAAAGTGGGAGTCAATGGACAAACGGCTCCGCTGCGGATTAACGCTGCAGAGTGTCCGCTGCGGAATTCAAGAGGAATTCCGCCACGTGTGGCTTTGCCCTAAAAAGCATTATGAAGATGTATTACAAACATATTGACTACATAGCCACTGTTAATAAAAAGTAAAACTCTACTTTAAATACCCCAGAACCCTCTGCTTATTATTATTATTATGGGAACATATATGATGGTTAAGGTAATGACTGTACTAATAACACTATATTAGGGAATTTCCCTAATATATTAATGTACTAATTAAACAAATCTCTTGGAATTATGTTTTTTTGTTCAGTCTTTTTATTTCCTTATATGTAAACACCTATGTATTCACATGGAAATATAGGTACATTTCTGCTACCCTGCATGTTCATATATTGCTATGTTATTTTAAAAAAATTACAGGGGGATTCTACAGTTTAATGCTCAGTCTGTAACATAAAATGTATAATAAAACACAGGCCTCATAATAGCCAGAAGAAGAAAACTGAATTAGCAAAAAAATATAGCAGGTAAAAACAACATAACATAATAAAGCAAATCAAGCAGTAAAGCATCAAGCAAGCATAGCTTCAGCAGGTGAGCAAGGTGCTACACTCCCACTATAATACTCAAACCTTTTGAATGCTGAAGATCTCGGTTCCTGTTGTGAATCCTCAGATTTTCTCCCTGGACTTAGTTTCTCTGCACTGTCCAGCAAGGCACTGAGAGCTACACGTCGAAATACATTGCCATGAGCTTCCTTGATAAACTGTACTAGCTGTCGAATATCACAGTACAATCCCTGGGAAGAAGAAATACCGGACATTACAGTGACACCAAATGAGATAATGACAAAATAAGAAATGATACTCAGCACCACAATACACTAAGGCAGATTTACTACTGTTTCTGGGTGTAGAAAGTGGTGATGTTTGCACCATACTAGACACTTTTTAAAAGTGTCCAGAAAGGGGTGTGGCTTAGAGAAAATGGGGAGTGGTTTTCCCAAAAGGGGCCTGTCTTAGAAATGTGCCAAAAATAAAACTGCCATGATATTGTGACACAAAATAAGCTAATTAAAACTAGTATAATAAAGGGAAAAGTGTCCAACAGGTCATGCAAAATGCGCCAAAGTTATCATACAGTATGCACCACTGTGATAAATTTGGTGCATTTTGTGCCTGCCTAGTTTAAGTTTAGGATGTCTACCTATTAGATAGCATTAGTAAATGTGGACCAGTGTTTGAAGTGAGGCTTTGGCAAGGTATTGAAGGACTATGTGCATAAGAAAGTTGCAAAACTTGAAATGACACAATGATTAAGTTTAAAATCCTTGCCAACATTGCATGGATGCTGAGGTCCGTACATGGGTTTACCCTCTCCTTTACACACTGTATAATGTAAGGGATATCCAACCAAGTACGTGTTTGCAGAGCTATATCTAAGGTTTATGTCCCTTTTTCTAGGTTTTAGATATATCAAATTATATTGGATCCACACAGATTTCCCATGCTGGTACGGTAAAATGTGGTAAAGTATGTGAGCCCTAATCTATAATCTTTCAGAAAAATGTAGGGTTCATTCACAAAGCAATGCTACATGTATAGAGCCATATGGTGGTGCACAGACTGCACAATGGGTCTGCTGTATGGACCCATAGTGAACTCTGTGTTCCGCAATGTGGTGCCTCCATATTCTCTACTAGAAGCAACGTAACTAGAGGATGAAATCTCCATAATACAACATATGTTGAAGCATACCATAGATTTTTTTCTGTGCCTCTTTGTGATGTACAGTATGGCCCATAGAATTCTATGAGTGCCATATCCAGCACAGCAGTGCGCGTGAGCAATAATCCAATGACATTTTATATTTTTTATCGCCTATTAGTCCAGAGTCATGGTAAAGAAGAGTGAGCAGTGGGGAAGGAGAGGCTGGAACTGAGCTAACAATGTGCTGACAAGCTGGATGATATGGTACCAGCAGGCCAAGCCTTTCCCCCATAGCTCTATAGACCTGTGGGGTCATACACTTGAGGAATACAGTCTTTCAGAACAGTAGATCCTTGCACCTTTGTACCTGTGTTGTGTGATATTGTCAATAAATCCCCTTCCAACCCCACCTATAGCCCTAATCCCAACCATGAAATTAAAAATTATAATTTGTTGTTCAGTTCATTTTTTTAGGCTTTCTTTTATGGATACGTCTTCTGGTTTTGTAAAATGTCTGAAGTTTTTATCAGTGGCTTCTATGAGCAATTCACCTCTCCCATTTCAAGTCTATGGAGATTTTATGAGTTGCAGAGAACTCAGCAAGAAGTAATTGAATATGAATGAAGTTTTTTACTATTTCTTTGAACGTTGACCCTGATAATTAGCTTGACAATTAAATAGAAAAGATTATAGCCATGAAACAAGGCATACCAAAAATGTATAAACAGTGTCTGGTCAATAATACCCAAAATACTCCTATCATGAAGTGGTTGATCGTCTTACCAGGTTCTCTGGACTGTGCAACTCATGTGTTGTTGAAGCGCAGCGGGTGATCAGAGACTTAAACATGGAACTTACAATAATGCCTTCCACACCTTGAGCTGTAGATTTATTGTCCATTGTGGCAAAATTATTTCCAAAACCAGCCCTATCTGTAAATACACAGAGACAGGACATTGTAATAAGAAACCAAATTATGATTTTTAAGATAATGTTATGAAAAACAAAGCCCTGACTCCACTGACGATGAATCCATCCAGTGGAAAAATCAATACAATACAATTACATAAATTGCCAATTTCAGTTACGTGGTAAAATATATAATTTAACCCCTTTGCGCAAATGGGTTTACTATTACATCTTCATTGCAGTATTTTGACCATAATAAAATGCAATGGTATGCCCAGTGTGTGGCACGGACACAGGAACTGTGCCCATACCATCAACAGCGGTTGCCGGCTAAAACATACAGCCGACATCCCGCTGCAACGAGATGTCTCCAATCCCAGCCATTTGAGCCCTTATAGATGGTCAGTGGTGACTGCGGCATCTAAGTGGCTACAGAATGGGCACTGATGGGTTGTCCTGGCAGCCGGGGGCCTTACACAGGTCCCAAGGCCTGCCATGGCTATATGACTAAGGCAAAAGGCACGGGCTAATAGATTGACTGTCAGTTTTACACTGACAGGCATTAATGCTTTGGCTTACTGTGTATAACAAAGCCTTATATAAGTCCCTAAGTGAAACGAAAAAAATAATTCAACAAATGTTAATACAGTTTATGAAACATTTTTTTAAAACAGTGTTTACAATAAATAAAAAACATTATTTTGTATAAAGTTCTAAAGAAACCCCCACATAAATGGTATAGGTATAATCATAACAACCCATATAGTAAAGTTAACATGTTATTGAATCCACATGGTGAACGACATTAAAAAAAAAACAAAAAGCACAAAACACAATACATAGATTTTTTTCCACCCCTGCAAAAAATTCCTAAAAGCTAATCAATAATTTATATGTACCCCAAAATGTCTCTTTTAAAATATATGATTCGTCTCACAAAAAAACAAGACCTCATATGGCTACTTCGACGGAAAAATAACAAAGTTATGGTCCTTTTTTTCCATGAAATTTGCTATTATTGGGCAAAAGTAGCAAAACGTAAAAGTACTATACATATTTGTATCACCATAATTGTACCATAGAATAAAGAAACGTCTGGGTCAACGTGAAACAGAATCTATTTACCGACTTCAAACTCTTTCTCCGATGAGTTTGAACGAATACAACACCTTTTCCCCCTTTTTATAATTTTTTGATTTGCTTATTACGTTATTTTCCTGATCTATGGTTGGTTTTTATTGTTTTTTTTATCTCTGCTCTTTGCTTTTAATTTATCCCTTATTGTTGTAGATATCCGGTGGCCTTTTTATACTGTTATTGGCTGGTCTTCTTCTTGCTTACCTTGGTCTTGCTTACCTTGGTTATTACTAGCGCTTGTTTTCCTTGAGAATATCTACATTATGTAGTGTTTTAGCTATTCTGAGCATAAATCTTACTTCTATTTGGGGGTCTTACCGCACTTCCTTTGTGCGGGCTAGTACGTTTTATCTTTATAAATACATTATATATATATGTATATATATATATATATATATATATATATATATATATATATATATATATATATTTTTATATATATATATATATATATATATATATATATATATATATATATACACATTCTCTATGGGTATTTATTTTGTTTTATAGATATTGCTGCGCTTGAGATTTTTGTTGCATTAAGGGGTATTTTTATTATCCCTCTTCTGATATTTGATTGTTTCACGTCCTTGCCTGCACCTGTTTATGTGTCACTCCCCCACCATCTCATTCTGTTCATGTGTAATTTTTATCCACATGTTTTGCACTTCTATGTGCGACCCTCTCGTCCCTTTTATTATTCTTTATCTCTTTCATGCTCGGTTTTTTTCTCATGACACGCCCCTCACTGTACTTCTCTCCGTGACATTTTTCATGACACGCCCCTCACTGTATGTCATCCTGTGACATCATGACTCTTTTCCCTAGCGCCGGCACTTTCCCATTGGCCATCACCACACCACTTTTTAGTGGTATTACACTTCTCTATTGGCTATTACTCCCACCTGGGAGGAGCTAGCCATTGGCAGCTCTATTGTCTATTTACATATCCCTCCTGTTGCTGACGCCCCCCGTGACCTACCATGGCTACTCCCCACCCAGGGATGCTGCTGTTTCTGCCCACAAACGCTGGAGCATATACTATGTGTTTCAATCAACACCTTTTGCTCCAGACATCTTCTACTTTTTGCCCCTAGGTGTGGCTCATTCATCTATTACGTTTTATTTTCAGGTGGGATCACTAGTAGTTTGGTGTATTTGTTGTGTATGTATTTGTGGATCCGTAGGTGAATGATAACACATGGGATGTGTGTGATCCATGTTGGAGGGCCTTGTACATCACATGGTAGCTGACCATGTTTACCCTATTAGTAGTTAATTATTCTCTTGTGTTTCATTGGCCACTGGTACCTTTAAATATTTTGTGTTGTTTGCCAGCCACCCCAGACGAAGCTTTTCTAAGCGAAACGCGTGTCCGGTGTGTTGAGTATACAGGGCTACTGGTCTTAGGCACTTGCCTTATTGGCAGGGTTTATAGGTTCTTCCTATGTATTAGTTTGATGATATTGAATCTTTACTTTCTTTGTTTTCACTCCTGCCATCCTGCCCCTACTATTACAACTTAATTTAAAGGTCTGGTGAATTACTTAATTTCCTTCTGTATATGACCAGATAATTGTCCATCATTCTCACTCATTGTTTTTCATGTGGTCTGTACCTTGCCTTTTTTAACTATTACGCATGCTTTTAATGCAAATGAATAACGTTTATACATCTTTTACCGTATTTGGGTCTAGCACTCATGTCCCTATAGATGCTATATAACACATTATTTATGCTGAAGAGTGAACAGCTTACGTTTAAAATGCAAACATTTTTTTAAATTCCCTCCTTAAAAAAAGGAATAAAAATTAACCAATAAGTTATATGCAACCACAATAATGCCATTAAAAACATACAACTCGCCTCATGAAAAACAAACTCTTACACAGCTACGTCGATGGAAAAAATGAAAAGCTATGACCCTAAATCAAAAAAAAATTGCTGCTTCCTCAAGGCTCAAAATTGTTATGTTTTGAAGGGGTTACGGTTAATACAATAAAAATATTGTTACTTTTATAATGTTATTTCTTAAGCTAAAATTCTGTATATGATAAAATATTGATCTTGATTTACTCTTACTGTCGGTCACTGGCTCCATGCAGAATCCCAAAAGTGCATGAAGAAAGTCCACTACATTATTGAGAGAGTCTTTATTAACATAATCTTTCATTGTTTGCCGGAATTGCACTTTATCCAGTTTATATAGCTTAGTGAGACAGTTTTGTGCCTGCAAAGTAAAAACAAGGGTAAATACATTTAGCTATTTCACCTCTAGATGGCAGTATAGAAAATACCTTTCATATCCGATAGCCGCCATGAACCTCAGGTATGAAAGGCAAATAATTGCATCTTGACAGGCAACCAAGTGCATATCTGTATGAACACCCAGATGATATTAAAAAGTCTGGGAAGGCAAACAACAATACCTTCCGTCTTCAAGTACACAGGTTAGTTCAATACACTTACATGCTCTCAGAAACAGAAACACGATAACTGAAAGTGGGAGAAAAAGGATAGGGAAATGACATTTCCTGCAGCATTCCTGCTCTTGCAGCAAGAGTATTGCTGGGAGTATATTGGGGAATTGCAGATAACACAATTTCCTAATATATTAACCTGTGTACTTCAGTTAAATTTATTATCAAGCAATGATAATGTCAAGTGCATGCAAGTACACATATCGCATACAGATGTAGCCATCTTTATCTTGACTTTTAACACATTAACACAAGTTTCAAGAAACTTTAACTTGACTTTTTAATGACTTTTCAATGGCTTTTGTTGTGTGATATCACGCTGCAGCAAGTTATCAGAGTCAATATAAAGTTGGCTACATACGTATCTGATGCTAAAAATCTGCAGAGCATTTGCAATAATGGGATGTAAAAGAAAATATAAATTTCATTAAAGTGTACATTTGGGATGACCTCACTATCAGAAAATGCCTCAAAATAATTTCCCTCTCTTAGGCCTAGTTCACACGAGCGTGTTCGGACCGTGATATACGGTCCCTATTTCGGCCGCATTTCCCAGACTGAACACACTGCAGGGAGCCAGGCTCCTAGCATCATAGTTATGTACGACGCTAGGTGTCCCTGCCTCTCCATGGAACTACTGTCCCGTACTGAAAACATGATTACAGTATGGGACAGTTGTCCCGCAGCGAGGCAGGGACTCCTAGCGTCATAGATAACTACGATGCTAGGAGCCCGGCTCCCTGCAGTGTGTTCGGTCCAGGAAATGCGGCCGACATACGGACCATATATCACGGACCGAACACGCTCATGTAAATTAGGCCTTAGCTGAAGTAGAATAGCAGGGCAGGGCTGTAATGGTGTCCGTAATGCATGTGTTTTTGTGACTCTGACAGTGAAGAACATAGAGATTCATTGCCCTTTACTGTTTGGGCTGCTGGCTTTTCCTGGCAGTTATGGCATCTGCAATGCCCTCTCCATCAGGGCCCTCATAAAGCTCATGCCCAAAACTTTGCTTGCCCTTACTTCTGGTAAATGAGAGCCAAGGCAAAAGTCAGGAGACTTATTTGGACATGCTTTTTGGTCATGTGACCATCCTAACAAAAAGAGACAAACAAAACAGTAAAATGTGCAGGGCATCACTTCATCGCATGTTTTGTGTCATTCCTTATTTTGCTGATGTTGAACTCCAGGTGTAAACATCATACATGACATCACCCCCCACACCTAATTATCGGTCCACCCCACCCCAATCCATTGTCAGGCCTCTCATAGAGCACTCCCTCCCTAATCCACATTAGGGCCCTAATAAAACACATTTTTTTGACCCATACCCATGCTGTCAGGCAGGACCAGACTGGGACTCAAACTTAGCCCTAGCATTTGAAAACACATAGACCCATAGTGCCTGGACACTTATAAAACACACAGCTCAGTGTTAGTCCCTCATAGGATTCCTCCCTTTACCCCAGTGTTGGCGTTTGCTCATATAGCACATTTCCCACACCCAGTCTCAATCTCCTTATTCAGTAGACTCTTATATTAGACCCCTCATAAGGCACATTCCCACAATTTCCCCTGCCCTCACATCACGTACCGCAGAGCATTCAGGTTACGGGCCCGTAAAAAATAGATCAATCAGCTTGTAAGAGCTGCTGAAAAGAAGCTTAAATTGGTGGCTAACCTGGATATAGTGGTGACTGCCCTGACAGGAACAACAGGCTGTGTGATGGAAAGCTTGACAGCCACTTGGCAGTAAATGAGGCCTCTGAGTGGCAAAATATGCAGTCAGTGAGGAAGTGGCCAAGGGAGGGCATTATAGTAGTGGTGTAGCCGGTGTATCTAACACGTGTGCCATTCTTTTTCACATTGGGTAAAATCAAGGAGTATTTTGAAAACATTATTCACACTCAGAGAATAACAGAGTTTAGATTTTATAAATTATGTCAAGGACGGGTGTATATAAGCTGCATAATGCATGGCAATGACATTAAAAGCTCATTCCATTCTATAACAAACCTGATTCCTTAGACGATCCCCTGACAGCCCTCGATGACCCTCACCACAGCCATATGCACAACCTAATGATTTCACCAGTTTGATGAGCATAGTAAGCGCCAACTTGTGGGTGGTTACTGGGACATTCTCATCCTTATAAGAGTTAAAAAGAAAAATGTGACTTTAGTACAGAACACCAAACATTGTATAAGGGTTTACAGGACAACATAACATGATGATAATAATAATAATAATAATAATAATAATAATAATAATAATAATAATAATAGCTGAAATAGTATCATGAGATAAAAATATTATTGTTGAACAATTTTCATGATATGTGTGTGTTATACAAAGGAATTATGGAAATACTAGCAGTAATTCTATTAATAATGCCACGGTATGCTCAATGCTGAACATATATGTTATTGTTAATATCAATTACATGTTCAAAATTACCTTTTCAGAATTTTTCCCGTTCTTGTATTGATCGTCACCGCTCCCATCATCTCCACCTCCACCTCCGCCTCCCGTTCCACCGCTTGAGGCACCTCCAAAACCACAGCTTGATCCTCGGGAAGTCCCTTTCATGTGGAAGTTCCCTTCACTTTGCCTCTTTTCCCCACTTACTGAAGCTGGTCCTGATATAATGGTTGGTTCATTCTCCTTGTTCTCGCTCTTTTTTCTCTTCTTCTCAACACAAGGCACAACTCCCAGCTGGAGCAGACAGTCTACAATATTCAGGGCCACATCACAGATACGGGAACTGATGTCATGGTTGAGAACAAGGTAAACTGCTTTGAGAACAACCTAAGAAGTAGTTAAAACATTATATCAGCTATCATTACCGTTACAAAATGCGTACATTATTGTAATGATACTGGAACTAATTAGAATGCATCACACAGCACTCGACTGCTCTTGCTGTGTATTTAATTTAGAAATTAAGTGGAAATGATGTCAGTCATGGCAAGGCAAGCAGCGAGTTTCTGTGTGTGTATGTATAAAGAGATTCAACTCCTTACCGCTAGATCTAGCATTCCATTCTTGTGGACAAAGTTGTTGGTGCCATCTATATGGTCTGTGTCCTCCAGGCTGCTGTAGTTAATGCAGGAATCTGTGAGACTACGTGGTAGATTGGCACAGGCAAGAGGTTCATGTGGCATTTCAGGAATGGGAACTTGATTGCAGAGCTTTCTCATGTGATCAGCGAAGAAGTCAGCGTAGCCAACGTTGAATGACGCAAGTGTAGTGTTGAATGTGGCCACAGTTATGGTAGAAATTTGGGACCTCACTGGAAATAAATAGGATTTTTTATTATTATTTATGCCAAACTATAGCCTACTTTAGTAAATATTCATAAGTATTCACACATATAACATACCATCTTTAGATGTGTTCTCTCCATGACTGTTGGAGTGATCAGGAAGATCACTTAGCAAAGTATGATGGGAGTGAGAATGCCTTGCACTCAAGCTCTCCATCTCAGTAGCTGTATCAGTGCTTCCACGCCTTGTAAATTTACCTATGGTAACATGAAACAAGTAAGAATCTTTACAAGTATACCGAAGAATCTTGTCTTAGACCTCAGATGATTCAGCTACCATTCCAAAAGCATCACAATACTAAAAGTGTAGTGCCAGGGCTCAACACCACAAAATATAATGTAATGACTATTAATTAAGTTTCCCCACCCATCTTAACTATTTAATCTGCCATAATCAGATGCCATATTTAATTCACATAAGTACTTTTTTTGTGCACTAATAGTATAACTTTCACATTATCCACTGAAATCCATTTACATCGACTAAACTCATGTATCAAGGAAAGAAAAGCCAAGTCAAGTTTAGATTCACATAAAGCATCAAAAGTTAATGCCTAGAAATGGCAATTTATTAACTTCTATAGCTGTACATTTTAATTATGCTTGTTCAAAACTCAACATTTTGATTTTTACAATTATTATCTAACCCTGTATGACTCATAAACTCACAAGTCTATTATTTGTAAGAAGAGTGGTACAGCTAAATGGACTAAAAACATGCCGACCAAGAGTCTTCTCCATACCAGCTGACCTAGCAGTAATTAATTCTAGATAATCTTTAACTAATGCCCCCCCCCCGAGCATCCTCCCCTCTTGTGGCTTGCCCTACAAACCCCCCTCCCCACCACGCCTCTTTCTTCATGGCAATTGGTGTCTGTCCGGTTCTGGAACTGCACAGGCTGGCTGCAGTAAATTCTGCTGTTGCTACCACGTGTCCTGACCCTGAGTCTATGCTTTTGGAAACCACACTCCCTACAAATATCATACCATTTTCAGAATAGCAAATATCTACATGGAGAGACTATACCCTGCTTCATTCTTTCATAAATGTAGCACTTCATCTCTAAATTGTAAATGTGGAGTAGGGCTTTTTGTGAAAAATGTACAGTTCTTAAACGCATCTTTCACATGGCTGCTACATTATATCTTACGATACAGAGCCTACAGCTACCAAACTCACCTAATATTGTGGTTTGCCAGCCCCCTTTCTCAATAGTGCGCCTGTCATCTCCAATACCAGAAAAACTCCCAAAGGAAAACGTACTGCGGGTTGGGGATACATCCAAGTGGTCCTCGTGCAGTAGAAAGGGCATCCCTATCCTACGTTGCCGCTTCTTCCCGTGGTGATGATATGGTATTGATCCTTTACGCTCTCTATCATCTCTTCTGGTCCTTAGCTGCAGAAGAACAAATCATACATGATTTTAATGGTAATGCATGTAATGCATAGTTCTTCTGTCTGTGCTTTTATTTATTTTTTACATTAAGAGCAAATAGAATGCATTGTTCTTGCTGAAATATTGAGAGGAGATAGCTTACCCTCTTGAAAATGTTGATCCCAATATCTGAGGAGAGATCTGGTATTGCAGATCTTCGCAGGTTGGTAAGTGATACTTTGGCATATGGCTCTGTGCCCAATGTTCTGTCTTCTTCGTTACATTTGGTCATATCCTTTAAGATAAAACTGTCTGTGAAAATCTTCTAAAATATTCTCCACTACTGTTTTTAAAATTCAGTGTAAAGCTTATATCAAAATCACACACCTGACTAAATACTTATTTATATGAGGATGGACCACCTTGCGATATAAGTAGTTAAATGCAGGTATATAGATGATTAAATAAAACAATATACTGTAATCGCCTTTAAGAAAACATGTCCTTTTTGCTCATAGCAACCAACTAGAGTTCAACCTGAATGGAAAAATTCTTATTGATTGGCATAAACAACAAGTGGTTCAGTTTTCGATACATGAGGCTTAATTTTATAGTGCAAGGAATCTGTTATATGCTAATGTGCAATGGATTTGATACATGAATGTGTTCTTTTAAAACATATATAAATTGATCTTCTTAGAAGATATTTGATCTTTTACCTGGGTTTTATGGGTGTTTACAAGCGAAGGAGCGGCTGCCACCATGGAGCTACTGCGAGGTCGTGGGAGAGAGGGTATATCAGGTTCAGGAGATTTCTCTGGTTTCTCTTCCAACATATGCCTAAGTCGATGAAAGTAGTACATGAGTGACCACTGAGTTCCTTCTTCTGACCAGTGGGGCTGCAGCAAGCACCTTAATACAGCCACATCAAAATAAGTGGCATAACGGGATTTTTGGCATGGAGGAATCACTAAAGATGATCTGAAAATGAAAGGCAAAAATTAAATACTTAAAACTTTTTAAGCACATCAAAAAAACATATAGGAACTGCAAAATAAGGAGTTCTCACCTTGGAAAGGGTGGTGCTCTTTCCTGTGGTGTTTGGGATGTAGTGCAACCATCAAATGAATTGGCTCTCTGGCAGCTGGATGCAGTCGGTCTTGGAGGTACTAGATCTTCTGGCTGAGCCACTTCAGAGACCACATCAAACCCCTTGTGTATAAACAGGACCACATTTTTCACATTAAATTACATTTTAAAAGTGCAAATGCACATACAATAAGGAACTTGTACTCCAATTGTACACCCCAAAACATTTTTTTTAAATATTTGGACCTTCTTATAGAGTATCTGCATTATTATTAGCATTGTTTGCAACATCTATTACATTTATAAACATTTTGTTTTTTAAACAATCATATGTATTGGATATGAATAGAAATATCTGATTTGCAACATGCCAAAAATAGCTATGCTGCTCAATTTCTATGCAATAAAATCGGCTAAAATATTACCCATACCCATATTATTCATTGAAGGTTTGGTGACACTACTTATTCCCATCACTCCACACTAGCATGCTGAAAACAAGCAACTTCATTTCGTTTAAACAGGATTTTTTTTTTCTCATTAACACTCATGAATATTTATAATTGGCAGAATATTTGTAACTTCATGCAGACAAATAACCACGAAGTACTGAATAATTGTTATTGTTGTAACACACATTAAGGGTTATTTGTCTATTAATTTTTTACAAACTTACAATATTTAACCCATAGAGTGCTGTTTCATGAAATCACGGACAGTTTGCCTTGGAGCAGCATGGTTTACTAGTAGTCTGATGCCTCCTCCTTCTCTTACTTGAGTTTCTGGTTACCCCTGCTCGTATGTAAATTATGGCTGACCCTGTGTTCTCTTGAATATTTTGGCATTGTATAGTAGTGCTGTACTGATACTGTATGGCATTGCTGTATTTTGTTAGGTGGCACTGATTTTTCTCCACTGGGTCAGATTACTTACTAGCTATAATAGAGGAAATTAACCAACTAACCATGGTATATGCATTACCTCTATAAGGCCTGTGCTCTGCTTTTGGGAATCCACCACTTTGTTCTGACTGGTATATGGAGAACTTCTTTTTGCTAGAATACAGATAAGTTGAAAGTTACAGTTTTTACAAAGTAGAGTATACAACATAAACTCAATGGAAGATATTTGTTAAAACTGGTGCAAAGGTCTTTTCCAGGCCATGACTGAATATTGTAACCTCCTGAGTAGGATTTGGTGAGTGAGCTCTGACAACCTGGTATGGCTTGCCCCTTGCAAAAAGGACTGTAGAACAGTGGTTCCCAAACTTTCTGAGGCCGGGACCCACTTTTGGCCCAGACTTTTGTTTGGGACCTCCCACTACTGTACTTAGTCCCATATCGTCCGAAGTATGTCAACATCATTCATAGTCATAAGCCGGTACTTAGCTCCATTACAAAAATAAGTCCCTGCAACATCGAAAACAACATCAATTGTGTGGACGGGGGATGGGGCGGGCTCAAGGTATTTTGCTGCTGTGCATCGCTGTGGCACGACTATGGCTGCTGATGGTGGGTCATGTGACCCGACCCATCCATTAGTGGCCAACAGAGGCATAGCTAGGGGTTTAGCACAGGGGGGTGAAACACATCTGAGTGGGCCCCAACCCAGTGGGCCCCCACACAGTATAAAGACCCCTTAATGGCTCACACACAGGATAATGCCCATATAGCTGCCCCCACACAGTATAATGCCCCCATAGTTGCCCATACACAGTATAATGACCCCTTAGTGCTCCCCACACAGTATAATGCCCCTATAGCTGCCCTCACACAGTATACCACCCCTAGAGTGCCTCCCTACACAGTATAATGCCCCTATAGCTGCCCCACACAGTATAATACCCCTATAGTGCCTCCCTACACAGTGTAATGGCCGTCAAGCTGCTCCCACACAGTATAATGCCCCCATAGATGCCCCCACACAGTATAATGACCAGGGGCATAACTAGGAAACACTGGGCCCCATAGCAAACTTTTGAATGGTCCCCCCTCCCCTGGGTTCCACATATCAAGGGCTTAGAAGTAATAAATTCTGTTTTAGCAACTAGCACTTCCATTCCAAAAGCGCAGGTCAATTTTTTAAATAATTGTATCAATTTTATTCTTACACACAATGTCTTTACTTTTGGGAATGATTTTTTTAATCAAATTAAGGGTTGTGCCATGGGTACACGCTTTGCACCATCATATGCGAATTTATATATGGGAGCCTTTGAAGAAGAATATATTTATGGAGACCACTGTTTTAAAAATAATATTTTATTGTATAAACGCTATATAGATGATCTCTTTTTTATATGGAAAGGGGAAGAGAGTGAGGCTTTTAAATTTATGGAAATTTTAAATGATAATAATTTTGGACTATCTTTTACGCATACCTTTTCAGTAACATCAAGTGACTTTTTAGATCTGACAATCAGTTATGATATAATTACTAACCTTTTTAATACCAAAACACATTTTAAGGCAGTTGATGTTAATAGTTATTTATATTTTAAAAGCACACACTATCCCCCTTGGATTAAAAATGTGCCCTTCGGACAATTCCGAAGGGTTAGGAAAAACTGCACCAAGGATAGTGATTTTAATAGAGAATGTAAGGTCCTTGAAAAGAGATTCAGAGATAAGAACTTCCCTATTGATCTGATTAAGGGAGCACGGTGCAAAGCGGCTGAGCTTTCTCAAGAGCTTTGTATTAACCATACCCGTAGGAAAACTGAGCCTACCTATAGAAACACTAATTTTAACACGACTTTTAACAGTGACAACAAGACTATTAAAACGATTTTATCTAAATATTGGAATATTTTAAAAAACGATCCTCATTTGGCTAATGATCTATCGGATATGCCAAAAATCACCTTTAGACGGGCACAGACACTGAGAAACATTCTTGCGCCCAGCAGAATACGCAAATCTAAACTACCAAGTTCCAAAATATTTCCGACTATTAGTGGCTCATTTAAATGTAGCCACCCACGTTGTTTGTGTTGTAAAAACATCTCCTATAGACAAACTATTTTTACCTCTACAGTTACGAATGAATCTTTTAAAATTAAAACTTTTCTTAACTGCGGCAGTTCTTATGTAATATACTTGATAGAATTTCCCTGCCACCTGCAATATGTTGGCAGGACAACGCAATGCCTACGTACCAGAATGAACAACCATAGATACAACGTCAATACAGGTTTTTCTAAACACAGCCTTTCCCGACATTGTGCCTCTTTTCATAATAAACAGTTTGAAACACTAAATATTATCCCTATTGAACACATGTCATGTGATGTTCCCAATAGATTCCATATATTGAAACAAAGGGAGAACTATTGGATTTTTAAGTTACAGACGCTGAATCCACGTGGTCTTAATGATATTTCAGAATCCTCTTTGGATTGATGCCTATTTGATCCATCCTTATATATAGAATTCTATTGAATAATGTTCTGTCTAATATACTAATGGTTTTAATATCGCGAAAAATTCTATATTTTGTACATTTGAGAAACTGATTTATGTAGTGTATATGGGTATATATTTATATCTATACGTATATACACAGCGTTGACTTTTGGAATGTCCCCCCCTTTTTTCTGATTTAATATCAGGTATTGTAACATTTATATCCCAATGATTTTCAGTTGACAATAATTATAGGAATTTATTTTTTTTACTATTTCAGACAATACATATATTTAGAAGTATTGTTTAAATATGGCTTATCTATTGATATTTATTTATTTATACTTTTTTTCTTTGAGGAAACATTTCTTCTATCTATTTTTACGATTCGATATGTATATGCGTATATATTATACATCATTAATATTGACCTGACTGTTGCTCACAGATGGCTATTTAGTGGTAAAGAAATATGACTATCAACTTTTTTCACTGTGTTAATAACCCTTTGATATTTCGTCATTATCGGAATACGGGCACTTCCTATCATTCAGACCACATAGACACTTAAATACGGCATATTTATAATGCTGTTACTCTTGATATTATCAATCAGTGTTTTGCTGCCTATTGACAGATATATTTTTAACATTCTTTCGAGCAGTAATAATCAAACATTGCATTGAAGGTCGTTCGCATGCTGCCAATTAGTGTTAGCAATGTGAACAATCTTCACTATCTATTAATAATCAAAGAATTGACGATGCTTTTTATATGTATTAAATTTTAGATTCAAGTTTTTTATATTTACGGTTTCCTATTGATTTTACTGTTCGTTACATAGAAATAGATAGCTATTTTTATTGCCTTTCTGATCGCAAAATCGCATGTCAGGTCGTTTCGGCCATTAGTGACACCTTGCATTTCTGTACACCCGTTTTTTACATTCGATGTTTTTTATATATCCAATAGTTTTATCATTTCTATACAATTTTTATTTCCTTCATTTTTAACATTGTCTAAACAGAATGATTCAGTATGGGGGATACTAACCATTCATAAACACTAATAACATACATGTGTCTTTATATTTATATTTATAAGTGTGTGTTTTCCTATTTTTGATAAATGTGTGTTTATGTGTGTATATATATATATATATTTTTTATATGTGTGTATATATATGTATATATACTTTTTGACAGATCGGTATAGCTGTTATTAGATATATATTTCTTGACCATTTGATATAACTGATTCTCCTTTTTTATTACACATTTCTATTACTGATTCCGTTTTGATTGCATTGCATGGTATGCATATGTTTATTCATTTCTCTAAACGTGAAGTCTAAAGGACTCATTATTCTGTTATATGTGTATTCATTCATTTATATATCGTTTTTCTTTCCTCGGGACATGCAATAATTTGTTTGATAACGATTTATTCTAAGATTGTCGCTAATACACCTGTCATTCATGACGTCATATTTAACCTTCCTGACCTTTTTCTCTCCTCCCCCTCCCTGATCCTCATTTCCTTCCTGTTTGTTTAACATCCATAGGTATATAAGCACCCCTTTATATATGTTTTTAACGGCCTGAGGAAGACACTTGTCCTGTGTTGAAACGCGTAGCCCTTCATGTGTTCAATAAATATCTTTTATACATTTCCTACTATTATTTACGATCTACTTCAGCCACGCAGCAGCGCCCTATAGGATCCTTCTTTTTTTGTTTTCTCCATGTGTTCCCTCCCCTGGGTGCCACACATAGCCCGCCCTTGTAGATAGTGCCCACCTGTAAATAGTGCCATACAGCCCCCTCCTGTAGACAGTGCTATACAGCCCCCCCTGTAGACAGTGCTATACAGCGCCCCCTGTAGAGAGTAGTATACAGCCCTCCCTGTAGACAGTGCTATACTTTCAAGTATCACAAGAAGGGACAATTGCTGCGGCGCGCATTGGCAATTTTTTTTTCTTTTAAGCCACGCCTTTAGTCCCACCCAATCTTCTCCCATACACACCCACACAGTATCAATCTCCCATAGCGCCTCAACACAGTATAATGCCCCTATAGCTGCCCACACACAGTGTAATGCCCCTATAGATGCCCACACAGTATAATGCCCATATAGCTGCCCCCACACAGTATAATGCCCCCATAGTTGCCCCATACAATATAATGCCCCTATTGTTTCCCCCACAAAGTATAATGCCCTTACAGCTGCCCCACAGTATAATGCCCCTATAGCTACCACCACACAGTATAATGCCTCTATAGCTGCCCCACACAGGATAAAGCACTTATAGCTGCTCCCACACAGTATAATGGCTCCTATAGCTATCCTACCCACAGTATAAGGCCCCCATAGCCGCCCCCACAATAAAATGCCCCCACAGCTTCCCCCACACAGTATAATATCCCCATAACCGCCACCATAGCTGCCCTCCACACAGTATACAGCCCCCCAAAGCTGCCACCTCACAGTATAATGCACCACAGCTGCGCTGCCCCCACACAGTATAATACCCCCATAGCTGCCTCCACACAGCCCCAATAGTGCCTTATAAAAATAATAAAATACGTACTCACCTATGCCCATTCCCACGACGGGTGGAGGAGATCCAGATCCTTATGCTCCTCCGGTCTGTGTAGTGTGTGGCTTAGTGCAGGGAGGCGCCATGACATCACTACAATGCGCCTGTCTGCGCTGAGCCATTCATGGCTTAGTAAATGCTGGAGTAAGGAGCCGTCAGAAGCTCCTTGCACCAGTACTGAATACAACTGTATCTGCGTACTGAGGACACAGATACAGTTGAAACTGGGACATCAGTGAGTGTCTCGCGACCGTCTTCATACGACCCCCCCAGGGGCTCCCGACCCACAGTTTGAGAAACACTGAGTAGATAATCTATACTAATAAATTAGGAAATTACATAAATAGCACTTTTCTTTAATGATTTTCTTATCAGGAGAAGTCGCCTGATCAATATTAATTAAATTGCCTAACTCTTCCTGTCAGACTGCCAGTAGCAGGCTGTATCATGACAGCATATAACCTACTTATATGAGTTACCTGCAGCACTACATCTGTATTATCAAAATGCTCCTGTTTGTAAATCCCCGCAAAAGAAAAGGGGGTAGTCTTTCCGCCTGGAGAAAAATGGTTCAATCTCCAGAGACAAGCCTTCTTTACCATAAGAACTGTGAATCTGTGGAATAGTCACCGCAGGAGCTGGCCACAGCACGAATAGTAGATGGCTTCAAAAAAGGCTTAGATAATTTCTTATAAATAAAATAATACCAGCGCTTATGTCAATGTATATAATTCTAGCTTGAATGTTGATATAATCTGATCACCACTTTGGATCAGGAGGAACATTTTTTGTTGTTTAGGGCAGATTGTTTCATGCTATATATATATATACAGTATATATATATATATATATATATATATATATATATATATATATATATATATATATATTTATTTATATATATATATATATATATATATATATGTATATATATAAAAATAAAATGTTTACATTCTTCTGGATCAATAGAGGTATAACAAAGTTCTACAGTTTACCTGTATAAATTCCCTTTCTCCCATCCCTTGGTGGAACTTAATTTACATATTTTTCTATTTTTTTTTTACCTAACTAACTACGTAACTATGTAAAAGGAGCAATTTTGATAACAACGCAATAACGCTATTAACGCAATATATAAATGTAGGTGAGTCCATATTTAAGTGAAATTATATTTGTATGAACCACTTACTCTTTTTGCAAAGTTGGCCAAAAATACCTGTGATGATGTTACGGATGGGTTTCACCAGTGCTGTGAAAGCAGGAACTTCAGGATGTCTATGTTCCCACATTGGCTGCCAAATAACAAGTCCACTAGCAAGGCGAAATGTCAAGTCTGATTCCTGAGAGAACGATAATATATTAGTGAACCATGTGTAAAAGTGGCATAACATCAATGTGTATTACAACATGAAAACAGAGGCTTCTTTGTAAAGGTGCTTACTTTAATCCTGTGAACTAGAGGAGCAAATAGAAAAACAAAGAGCTCAACTGTGGCCATAGAATTCTGTAGGAATTTCCTTCGATTGTTCTCATCTTCCTCATTTGTGTTGCTCTGCCTGGACTGTCCTGGAGAACCTTGATTTTCTTGATTGATAAAAGCACCACTACCTCCCCCCCAGCTGGAGCTTCTGTCACTACCAAACCTATCATTGCTGCAATCCTGGGGAGATTCCAGAAGCATCCAGTGAAGAGTGTGTAGTAGCTTGGTTTCTGCAACACCAAGCTTATCCTGATGTCCTGTGGGAAACCAGTGACAGAATATATTGTATTTAAACAAGGTTGCAAAACATGAGCTTACATTTTATTTTATAAAAGGGAAGAGCAAAGACGCATGGAATGAGTGTGAATACCTGAATCACGTATCACAATTTAAAAAAAAAAAATGTATAAGACAGACTTAAAAACAATTAAAAACATATACAAGAACAGAGATCCATTAAATACATGGTCCCATTGCGGTACACCCCTGATAAGGCATTAAGGGAAAACCAGGGTCACGAAAAAATGGAACAAGGTAACCTCATAAACAATACAGAAAAAATAAGCAGGGCAGAATAGCAATTAATCAAAGACCACAGCACAAACATATCAAATATGTGCACATCTAATATAATACAGCTAAAGTGCTAAGTACAAAAAAAGCTCAATACTGTGATATGCGTAAACATGAAAAATCCATAAATATGAACCCATAAAATGAACAAATGTAATGAGGACAAACAGGTTTTAAACGTATTATAACCGTGCTGACATCTATTATATGCGTCAGAACAGTCTCAGACTTCTGCTTCCTATGTATTGTCACTGAAGGGAAGAGGTTGGCACGACTGCCGCCAGGATTGAGGTAGCGGCCAGCAGTCATTAGCAAAATCCTAGTGTAAAAAGTAAATGCCACATCGGACAGTTGCTTTAATAGGCTACCTTCCGATGAACCAGAATAAAGCATAGAAAATCTTAAATACCAACCTAGCTTGTTTCTGTTGGAAAGCAGTGTAGCCGTGCAATGTAATACATGGGGTAGTGCAGCTTGGACTAATTCCCATCTGGAGATGCTTTGGATGGCTTCAGAAAGGGCAGGAGAGAGGCCATGCAGCTTGTTCTCAACTAGAACTCTTTCAAATGACTTAAGTAAAAAAAATAGAAAAAAAGAAATATTGTAAATAAACACAGAAAACAGTATTCAACCCAAGTCTACATCACAATTTATTCATTTTGAGGCACCTGATCAATAAGGACTTTATTAAGGAACATAAATAAAAAAATGTCCTATTGGACGGCACATAAGGGAGAGTACATAGTGTGGTGTATTCACTTTAGCATGTCATTACCCCAAATGCTTTCCCAGATGAAGAGAAAGGTGGTAAGTAACTCAGTAAATACAGCCCTGGGGTGGTAGTGTGCCATTGTTTTGGGAAGCTAAAGTTTTAGGTGACGTAAAGTATTTCAAGTGTTTTTGCTCAATAAATGACTCCCAGGAAAAATATTTTTTGGGGTTTATTGAAAGAGGCATTTTTTGAGGTTCAGCACATGCACAGGGTTTGCTTATTCAGTGCAATGAAAAAAAACAGGTTGAAGGCTCCGGCAGAAATACAGACTGAAGTCACTGGGAATGAAGTTGACTGTGGAACAATGTCTTAGCGATAATGGATTGAATGTTTATGCACCATGAGGAAACCACTAGTGAGGACACTAATAAAATACTGTCACTCAAAGGCATAGTTAGTAATACATGCAGGATTTTATCAAGGGACAGTTCATGGCCAAAGTCTTGGACACTCGTGCATGAGAGCACGCACAGAAAAGTGCCTGCCACTGTAATATCAGTGGAAGGCAGATGTCTCCATATCAATGTCAGCAACAACCCCCATCAGCAGTGCATCAAGAGATCTTTTTGGAGATAAACTTTAATGATAGGTAGGTAAGATAGGGACATCCTACAATACAAGTAGCGAACTGCCCCAGAAATCAAACCCAAACTTATAAGAAGAATGTCCGGAACCTGCTTTCAAGGCCAAGTAAAGACACAATGATAAGAGTAACATTTAGCCTAAATGCAAAATTACTTTTTCATTTTTATTTCCAACAAAATAGTATATATTATTTTTGTAAAAAATAAATAAATGATGGTGTGCTGAAATAAATAGGTTGTAGTCAGAGGTGTAGCTAGGTTCTCCTGCACAAGGGGCAAAGATTAGGTGTGCCCGCCCCAAACTTATTTCCCGACATCTCCTTCCCGCTCGCCATGTTTGCTTTCTCTACCAATCAATGAGGTATAACTTTTTTCCAATTTTTTTTAAATCTAACTAAAATCTAGCATAAACCATTTTACAAGCAATATAGTTATATAAGGGAGTTAACATAACCATAAACTAAAAGAACATAAGTTAAAGAGGTCAGTGCCTGACTAAAACAGATTGTACAACTGAAGCTAATGAGAATATATTTTGACATAATGAACAGCTTCCTTTTGTAGATAGTGCCACACAGCCCCCTGTAGATATTGCCACACTCCCCCCTAGTAGGAAAAAGGCCAAACACCCCCCTGTAGATAGTGCCACACCCCCCTGTAGATAGTGCCACACAGCCCCCAGTTACACAGAGCTGCCCCTTGTAGATAGCGATAGAGACACACTGCCCCCCAAAAAAAAAAACCTGTACTCACCTAGCCCCGATCCACTGACTTCATCACGCCGGCCTGCGCAGGGATCCTGCAGAGATCATTGCCGGTGCAGGCGACACCACTGGGAATGAGGGGGCCTGTGCTGACAGGCTCGGCATATTATGGGCAGGATGGCACGGGCGCCCTCAGGCTGCGGGCCCTGTAGCAGCCGTTATGTATGCTATAGCGGTAGTTCCTAGTTCATGTGCAGACACTGAACAAGCAGCAAATACTGTGATATTTTAGCTATAATGCCTGAAGAATTATGCAGCTCTGGGCCATATTTTAGAAACTAACTTGGGATCAGTACAAGATAAGTAATACAATATTTATAAAGTTACTGAGACATTTATGAAGAATAATTAACATTTTCCTTCTCTCCTGAGGATGAGCTTAGATACAGACTTGTCGCAGTCCAGAAGAATACTTTGAGTCAGGGGCGTAGCTGGGGGGGGGCAGGCGGGGCATGTGCCCCGGGCGCAGCTTAGAGGGGGGCGCCAGCGCCACCTCCTCCTGCACTATAATTGTACCTGTGTCGCAAGGACATTCAGCGCCTTTCCACGAGTGAAGCAACTGGTACCTTTTGTACCAGTGACGCTTCCGTTGATGAAAGGCGCTGCCTGACAGGGAAAGTCATCCTGCCCAGCCAATCAGCGCCTTTCATAGACGCTGCGTTCAACCACCAGGAGACCTGCGCAGAAGAGAGCAGGTCTCCATGGCTGCCGGACGGCGTGGGAGCCGGATTATGGTGAGTTTAAATATTTTTTTTGTTTTTTTTTAATTGTAATGAAAGTGTGGCTGTATCTACAAGGGGGACTTTATCTATGTGGGGACTTTATCTACACGGGGGGGGGGGCTTTATCTACATGGGGGGGCTTTATCTACAGGGGGGGCTATATACTGGGGTGGGCTATATACTGGGGTTGGCTATCTATGGAACACCATATACAGGGGTGGGCTATAGCTACAGGGGGGGCTATATAGTATATAGCCCCCTGTAGGTATAGCCCACCCCTGTAGATATAGCCCACCCCTGTAGATATAGCCCACCCCTGTAGATATAGACCACCCCTGTAGATATAGTCCCCATGTAGATATAGTCCACCCCTGGATATAGCCCACCCCTAGATATAGCCCACCCCTAGATATAGCCCACCCCTGGAGATATAGCCCCCCTGTAGATATAGCCCCCCTTGTAGATATAGACCACACCTGTATATAGCCCACCCCTGGATATAGCCCACCCCTGGATATAGCCCACCCCTGGATATATAGTCCCCCTGTAGATATAGCCCACCCCTGTATATAGTCCCCCTGTAGATAGTATCCCACAAATAGCACCCCCTATAGTGCTCCACAGAAAGCCCACCCCTGTATATAGCCCCCCTGTACATATAGTCCACCCCTGTATATAGTGCTCCACAGATAGCCCACCCCTGTATACAGGGGTGGGCTATCTGTGGAGCACTATATACAGGGGTGGACTATCTAGTGGAGCACTATATACAGGGGTGGACTATATGTACAGTGGGGCTATATACAGGGGTGGGCTATCTGTGAAACACTATATACAGGGGTGGACTATATGTGGAGCACTATATATAGGGGTGGACTATATGTGGAGCACTATATACAGGGGTGGGCTATATCTACAGGGGGCTACATACAGGGGTGGGCTATATCTACAGGGGTGCTATATACAGGGGTGGGCTATCTGTAGAGCACTATATACAGGAGTGGGCTATATCTACAGGGGGCTATATACAGGGTTGGGCTATACGTGGAGCACTATATACAGGGCTGGGCTATATCTACAGGGGGCTATATACAGGGGTGGGGTATCTGTAGAGCAGTATAGGGGGAGTTATTTGTGGGACACTATATACAGGGGTGGGCTATATGGGGGCACTATTTACAGGGGGCTCTATGGCAGGCACTATCTACAGGGGGCACAGTGTGTGTGTGGGACACGGTGTATGGTGCTATTATAATTAGAGGTGCAGTGTATGGTGCTATTATATTTAGGGGCGTAGTGTGTGATATAATTATAACTTTATATTTATTTATAGGTGCAGAAATGTTGGAAAAGTGAGAAGCTGAAGACATCTGAGCGGCAAACTGCAGAAATGGGCTGTGACCGGGAGAAGTCATCATAGAGGTCTGGACCGGATTGAGAAAAAGAACTAGAATCTGAGACGTCACCAGTGAGTCACTTAATGTAAATGTTGATTCTGCCTCTAATCAGTAATGTAGTCACTGTATGATCTGCAGTGAGATGATGGGTGGTGTGATTATGTTATGATTTATTTTTTGTGAAACAGCATCTCCCAGCATATCCTTATCATTGTTTGGGCCATGCTTGGAGCTGTAGTTTTACGCCATACATACCTATACGGCAGGCGTTGCACTAAATTGAGCTGTATATATGTACTGAGCTTGGTTCTTGTGCTGTATATATATACTGAGCTTGGTTCTGGTGTTGTGTATAGAAGTATATTGCTTGTAAAATGTACAAATGTTTTTATGCTCGCGTTACATAAAAAGAAATGTGGAAAAGAAATGACACGTCGATTGGTAGAGAAAACAAACACGGCGAGGGGGAAGGAGATGTCGGGAAAGAGGTTGGGGGGGGCGCCAAACTGAATCTTTGCCCCGAGTGCTGGAGAACCTAGCTACGCCTCTGCTTTGAGTAGTACAGTCCATGCAACGTTCATGTGACTCTCCGGTGAGAAACTGTAACTGTAGCACAACAAAGTCTGCGTGTAGCTCCAACCTAATAATATCTATAACTCTGTTACCTTCAGCTGAAGGGCTACCCAGCTATGTGGGTTTAAAAAAGCAAGATGAGTATGTTTACACCATCATACAAATAAGGGTAAAACCCCATCCATAATAGCAGAAGAAAAACCAATACAGTAAGTGAATTGAGTTTGTTTGTTTGATTCCTTCTTACTACTCTTCATTAATGACTGACAGACTCACTCCTGGTCTATGTAATCAGGGAAATGGCAGATTGTCTGATTCTACTGTTCCTAACAAGATAAGCGGCGCCAGAACATTTGTCAGTTGCTTATCCAGCATATTATTGAAATAACATGGCCGTTTAAGGTAAGTTCACACATAGCGTAAATACTTTTGATTTTCTGCAATAGATTTCATTGCAGAACATCCACAGAGTAAGGCCTCATTTACACGAGCGTAATATACGCACGTGCGATGCGCGTGCTTTTCACGCGTGTCGTACGCACCTATATTACTCTATGGGGGCATGCAGACAGTCCGTGAGTTTTGCTCAGCGTGAGTGCGCTGAAAAAAACTCACGACATGTTCTATAAATCTGCGTTTTTCGCACATCACGCACCCATTGAAGTCAATGGGTGCGTGAAAACCACGAAGGTCGCACGGAAGCACTTCCGTGCGAACTGCGTGATTCGCGCGAGAGATGTCAAACTGAATGTAAACAGAAAAGCACCACGTGCTTTTCTGTTTACAAACATCCGAACGGAGTGTCTTACAGATGACCGAACCGAAGTTTACCGGGTTCGGCCGAACTTGTTTTGACCGAACCCGGCAGGAGACAGTCACTGTGCAGGGTGCTGAAAGAGTTAAACTGGTTCAGCACCCTGGACAGTGACTTCTGATTCCAATATACGTGAACGTGTAAAAAAAAAAAAAGTTCTGACTTACCGATAACTCCCGGCTTCTTCCTCCAGTCTGACCTCCCGGGATGACAATTCAGTCCAAGTGACAGCTGCAGCCAATCACAAGCCAAGCACAGGCTGCAGCGGTCACATGGACTGCTGCGTCATCAGGGGAGGTGGGGCCAGATGTCAAGAGAGGCGCGTCACCAAGGACGCGTCACCAAGGACGCGTCACCAAGGCAACGGCCGGGAAGTTCTCGGTAAGTACGAACCTCTTTTTTTTAAACAGGTTACTCGATATGGTGATCGGAATGCACTGTCGAGGGTGCTGAAAGAGTTACTGCCGATCAGTTAACTCTTTCAGCACCATGGACAGCGACTGACGTCGGCTAGCCTCATCTCTATGATGGCGGCTGCGCGAAAATCACGCAGCCGCGCATCATACACGGATGACACACGGAGCTGTCAAGTGCCTTTTGCGCACGCAAAACGCTGCGTTTTTTACGCGCGCAAAACACACACGCTCGTGTAAATCAGGCCTAATACATTAGCAGCAGAGTGGATGAGAGTTGAACAAATCTCATCCACACACTGCGGAAAAAAATCTACAAAAAAAAAAACTTTCAGAAATTGATCTGTGGTTCGTTTTTAATCCACAGAATGTCAATAATGCTTTGAAATTGCTGCTTTTCGGTTTTGGATTTTCCCCATTGAATTCAATAGTAGCAACAACAACAACAAAATAGCAGTTGCGATATTTGTGGTGGAAATAACAATTTTTTTTTGTTTACAATGAATAAAAAGTTTAATACTTACCCTGTTCTCTGTTGTCATGGTGACAGGTTCTTCTGTTTTTGTCCGGCCTCCTGGGATGAAGTTTCATTCCATGTGACTGCTGCAGCCAATCACAGGCTGCAGCGGTAACATGGGCTGCAGCGACATCCCAGGAGGCTTGAAGAGAACAGAAGAAAGCATCATTATGACAATAGAGAACGGGGTAAGTATAAACTTTTTTTTTACCTCAGTTTTCCGCAGCGGAGATTCCGCCAAAAAAACTGCACCACAATTTGGTGCACTTTTTCGTCCGGAATTCCCTGCGGGTCCTAGGTCGGATATGCTGTGTACTTTTACGCAGCATATCCGACACATGGGAACATTCCCTTGTGGTAAAGCTGCAAGTGATTTCTATGTCTGTGGACAGTTTAATACAGTAAAGGCAGCCACATGCATTATATAGCAGTCCGCTGCTATTCTTATGTGGGGGAAACAATAGGATCAGGCAGGTAAAATACAACTTGTTCAATCCATGTTGTCACTGACAGCAAATGTAGGAATTTGTATGGTGGCCTTCAAATACATTTAGAAATCAGCAGCATCTATTGATAAACATCTAATGTTTGTGAGCAGCTTAACAAGGATATATGTGGAGAAGACTGGACTACTACAACTTACACTGCCATGGCTTGGCTATAGGGTGACAGAGGTAGTTGTCGCACCCAGGCCATGGTATCTGAGGGGTCCTGGAGCGCCCTCTGCTACATAAGAAGACACCAGCATTGTAAGTAGCACATGGTAAGTGGGGTGCCCTGTAAGGGCATGTTCAGACGTGGCAGAATTCTGCAGACACTGTCCACATCAATGCCGCAAATAATCTGCGTTGCAGATTCATTTGCGCCTTTGCCTAAAAAGTGTAGTAAAATGCTGCGGATTAGTTGTTGCGGATTCAGGTCAAGAGTACATCCTGCTGTCTTTTAAAATATTCCATCTCAGTCTGGCTATAGACCTCGAAACACATAGGTCCAGCCAGAATGATGAAATATCCTGTTTATGAAAGCAATCCGCTCCGAAACACACATAACATCTGCGGATTAGATTGCATCATTTTGAAACTCCATTGAAGTCAATGGAGAGATTCCGCCACAAGTCTGCATCAAGTCCGCAACAGCCAGTGTATGCTGCGGACACCAAATTCCACACCGCAGCCTATGGTCCGCAGCAGAGTTTTCCGCCACGTCTGCACGTACATAACTAAAAAGGTGTGGAAGCAAATGGAGAAACTGTTCGCTGTGGATTTCCACTGTGGACTGTCCACAGCGGAATTCCACAGCAATTCCGCCATGTCTGGTCGTGCCCTTACAGATTTTGCGTTGGGCCCAGGAGCTTTAAGTTACGCTCTGAACACTGCACTTTAAGGCTGTGTTCACATCAGCAATATCTTTCCGTTGAGGGGTTGAGGGGAACCCCTCAACGGAAAGGCAAACGGAAACTTTAACTTCCGTTTGCATCACCATTGATCTCAATAGCGAGGGAAACTTTGCTAATGGTTTCTGTTTGTCACCGTTGTGAAAGGGTTCTGTTGTTTTGACAGAATAGCGCAGTCGACTAGGCTATCGATTTAGTCAAAGCAACGGAACCATTTCACAACAGTGACAAACGGAAACCATTAGCAAAGTTTCCGTCACCATTGAGATCAATGGTGATGCAAACGAAAGCTAAGGTTTACGTTTGCCTTTCCGTTGAGGGGTTCCCCCGACGGAAAGCTACGACGGAACCCCTCAACGGAAAGACAACGCTGATGTGAACAGGCCCTAAGATTAATGCAAGGAAAAGATAGCATTAACAACGCCTACTGTATATAATAAGAACACCTGAACAAACTAGTTTTTTACACAGCAGGAGCAAATATTATCTGTTATATACTAAACTACAGCAACAAATAGATCACCACTAAAATAAACATAAATGTAAGATACATACCACACACGAGGCTTCATACTGCTTGCCAAGCTTTGGTCTTAAGAATGCACTGAAAAGAAAATAGAACATAGAAAATTACTGATTCTAGATCCAAACCACTATTTAAATATTTATTAGAAAGAATTAAAGTGCAAACGCCCAAAATTACTTGGAAATATGTTCCATAGTTGATGCCTTTTCATATACGTACTACTCAGCTTTTTATGGTTATCATAGTCTGACAAATGCAGGATTCTGCAACGGTGACAACTATTATTGACAGCCATTAAAGTGCCAATAAAGGTTTCCCAGACCCTGAATACAATATAGCACTGCATTTTATGCATTGTTACATTCCCTTCTGCTCCCACTCTCCTACAGCATTGCCTGCATATAACTGTGTCAGTGTCCACTGCAGTTTTGCATTCTAATCATGAACCAAGAAGATCAGCATAAACAGAACATTTTCTCTTACACATATAATAGTGTTATGTTGGACATAGACATGCATTAAAATCCCCATCTACCCCCAAAAAATTGATTGATGGCAGATCCCCCAAAAATTGTCAGGATCCGCCACAGAATATCTAAGAAACTTAGCAATTATGCATTCAAGTCTAACATGTAAAAAGGACCTCCTAGCTTTTTAAATACACAATATACTGTAGGTAGAACATCTCTGACATATCGGAATGTTTTATAAGGGTATTGAGGTGTTTACTGTTGCTTGATGTGGGTAAGGTTCCATATGTTGCAAAAAAACAAAACTATCACTGGAGGATAAGCCCCATTACTGCTACATTTCCCATTACCACTTGTTGGTAATAAACGCTATGACAATTACTTCTGCTCACAATAATAAAACGAATATATTCTACACAATGTATTTCTAATCTCTTACTTTTCTTATCTACCATTTTCCTGGTATAAATATTTTTAGTCCATTATTGTATTTAATGTAACTAAACTGATCAGAAAAGAGGCACCGCACAAGTAGAACCATGCAGTTAGATATCATGTATCTCCTCATCTACATCTGGGGAGGCTGGATTCTCATCTTACATAAGGCTTTATGCATTAACAGTTGCCGGGTAAAAACATTTACTTACATTAAATGGAGATTGCAATGGCTGAATATGTAACTGGGTGAGGGAATATAATGAAGAGATATAAGAGATATGGCAGAGACATCTGCTGGCTGAAACAGCCAAGGAAATAATGTGCAAACCAGTGTGAAGGAGGTGAACATGATGAATGGGGCGAATAGAAATAGACAGTGGTAGATGGAGGGGTATAGTGGGTAATGTTAGAGGTCCTACGACTCAAAATACATGATATGAAGCAAAGGAGGGGGGGAATTTATATATATATATATATATATATATATATATATATGTGTATATATATATATATATATATATATATATATATATATATATATATATATATATATATATATATATATATGTATATATATATATATATATATATATATATATATATACATAGCAAAAAAGAAAGCAGCAGCACTCACACAGAAATTGTTGATCAGGTGCCCAGCAAAACGTCCCGATCCTCGGACGTAATGTAACGTAATGTAATGTATAGAAAAAGAAACTTTGCAGCACTCCAATATGAAAAAAGTGGTGGTTTATTCACTCCAGATACAACAGCAACGTTTCAATCCTACAATAGGTTCTTTATCAAGCGTAGATAAAGATCCTATTGTAGGATTGAAACGTTGCTGTTGTATCTGGAGTGAATAAACCACCACTTTTTTCATATTGGAGTGCTGCAAAGTTTCTTTTTCTATATATATATATATGTGTGTGTGTGTATATATGTAGATAACTATAAATATATATACACAGTAAATATATATGTATACATAGTGTACAGCATACATAGATTGAATATATAGTAAACAAAATATATAGATACAGTATATGTATAAATATATACACACACTGTATATACATATATCATATATCTGTGGATAGATGATAGATAGATAGATAGATAGATAGATAGATAGATAGATAGATAGATAGATAGATAGATAGATAGATAGATAGATAGATAGATAGATAGATAGATAGATTATACATAGTATACAGCATACATATATGGCATACATATCAAATATAATATAAAGATTATATATGTATATATATATATATATATATATATATAGCTATAGATTAGATATTATACATAGTAAACAGAATATATACATGACATACATGGTGTATGGAATGTAAAGATACATTATATATAAATATATTTAGTAGAGGGCTAATCCTCAATGTCTGGTGCAGCTGATAGATTCACATTAGTATGGAGTCTATAAGAGGACGTGTATGAAGTCCATATATACCTAGTTTGTCTCCACAGAAATATCTGGATGGGAAGCGGAATCCCCCGCAGTCTCTCCTGCTCCTGCCCCTCTGAACTCTTCCTTTTCACCATCTTGGAAGCGGTGGGCAGCCTCCTGTGCCCACTTCTCCCTCGTCCGCAGCTGCCCGTCTCCTGCCCGGGAAGATGTCCGCTTCTGTGATTTTCTGCTTTCAGCACCTCCCCTTGTGGACAGCGCCCTGTCACTAGCGGCGCAGGGGGGAACTGCAGCTCCAGTCAGACGCGATCTGCTCTCGGTAACTTATTACTTCTTCATGTCATTATATATTATACTGTCGGCAAGAAATTATTTATCCTGTGACCGCAGGAATAGATGCGAATCTCTCATATCATATACTTTAGCTTTTTATATTTTACTGGCTTGTTTATTATTATTTCACACGTTCTGTATTAAGGATAATCTCATGTTATCAATTGGTGCTGAAATGTACTGGGTTATTATTCTCCATGTAAGTAAAATCATGTTCTTTCACGATATATGTGTATGTATATACTCTATTGTGTGTGTAAGTAGCTGCTTGTATACACAGATCTATATGTTGTAACTAACAGAGGCCATGGACCTTCTTTGGACATGGGCCCTTCGGATACTGCTCTAATGCAGCTCTTCATTGTAAAAATAAAAATGTGTTTTTTTACATAGAAAAAAATGTGTTTAAAATCTGATGTATTTTTCCATCAGCTGGCCAATATCTTTGGACCCATACAGAAAAAAAAAATGCTAAAATGAATACCTGAGGTTTGATCATGTGAAACGGCTGATTCTGGAGCCTGTCTAAATTATTGTTGTGTCCCCACTTCAAGTAAACAAAGACCCCATACATTGCAAGTCTAAGCAAGAAAATCAGTGTTCTTGTCATCCCACATAGAATCAGCACATAAACAGATGGAAACAATCTAGCAACCACAATGATAATATTGATCCTTGAGACAGATCTTGTTATATATGTCAATGCAATCCCCTGCTCAGGATAATGCCTAAAACTGTATCAAATAGATAATAAGTCAAAATAGATTTAAAAATAAATAAATAACATATCATCTAACATATCATATGTGACACGTAATCGTCAAAATATTATCATACAAAATAATAGTAATCCAGGTATACATTTCACCTCTTTCCTCTGCTGCCATATTCCAGATCATCATTCACTCCCTTCTTACCACCCCCTTCTTATTCTTTTCTTCACCCTCTCCTCCTTATCCTCCCCCCTGGTGAATGTTTATATATATATATATATATATATATATATATATATATATATATAGATAGATATACGCAAATGAGAGGCACTCAATGTCCGGACTTCTGTTCACTGAATTTCTACGGAGTGCTGCCTGATTCTTTTTATTATATGTATACATATAAATATATATATATATATATATATATACCAAAAATATTCAAATGAAGCAGCACTCGTCGTGTAATAAAGTGGTAGGTGCAAAGCATCTAGAGCTTAAACCACAGCTCACCGTACCATACTAGAAAGAAAGATTACAGCACTCCAGCAAGGTCCAGTAAGAAAACCTGTGGTTTTATTTGCTCATGTTTAAAACCCTAACAATGTATCAGTTCCATCATGGAACGCTTGAAAAAAGTTCCATGGTGGAACTGAATTGTCACTTGGCTTTAAACATGGGCAAATAAAACCACAGATTCTCTCACTGGGCCTTGCTGGAGTGCTGCAACCTTTTTTCTTGTATATATATATTGAAGAAAATCCCACAGCGCCCCATGTTAGTGAAAAAATTGTGGTTTATTAAGCCAGCACAGGCTGCAACGTTTCCGTCCTGCTATAGGACCTTTATCGAGCATAACGGAATATAGCAGGATGGAAACGTTGCAGATTGTGCTGGCTTAATAAACCACATTTTTTTCACCAACACGAAGTGCTGTGGGATTTTCTTCAATATTAATCTATATCCCCTGGATCGGGATTACCTGCTTGCACCTGAGACCATCTTGGAATTGCATTTTGAGTGCTGCTGCTTTTCCATTGTGTATATATATGTATATACATATATATATATATATATATATATATATATACACGTCTATATACATACGTGTATATGTATATATATATATATATATATATATATGTGCAGAGTAGGTCCCCACCTATAGAAAATGCCTTGTCGTGGCAGGTGGGCAAACACAATTTGATCAAAATGTGCACTAATAACCTCCCTATTATAAGTAGATTTAGCAGTAATGCATATTTATTTATATTTAGCAGTTTAGATGACATTAGTGTTCGCAGTGTACTGTCGCCATTTTTTTGTGTGCTGTAAATTTGCAGTCACAGGCATTCTTGCACTTGTACACACGTTATGTTTCATTTTGTTGGAATGTGCTGTTCAAACTTTTGTGTTGTTTATGTGATTCATATATGTGGGATTAGTGACTGCCTCCATTTTTTGATCTTGCACTCCTCCCATTCTGCCCTGGGTGATTTTAATTAGTTTAATGCTGGTTCCTACTATCCCCAAGTGTATGTAGGCTTAGTCCCATTTCTGGGTGTATGTGCAGCGTAGTTCCCCACCTATGGAGGACGCCTTGTCGTGGCAGGTGGGCAAACACAATTTGATCAAAATGTGAGCTAAGAACCTCCCTATTGTAAGTAGATTTAGCAGTAATGCATATTTATTTATATTTAGCGGTTTGGGTGACATTGGTGTTCGCAGCGTGCTGTCGCCATTTTTTTTGTGTGCTGTATATACACATACATATATGTTTGGTGAATAAATTCCTCACTTTTTTTGAGTGCTGCTTCTGTGCTCATTATTTTTGGATAGTCATCATATAGGGAGAAGTCACTCCTTATTTTGAAACATTGCACCTACCATATTAGTTTATTGCCACAGTGCTGCTCCTTCTTTGGTCTATTTTTGTATATATATATATATATATATACATATATATATATATATATATATATATATATATATATATATATATATATATATATATATATATATATTACACAAGAAAGTGTGATCAGCACATTCCAGCAAAATGAATAAGATGGGTACAGGTGCAAGTACACCCGTGACTGCAAAATAATACACAAGAAAATGGCGACAGCACTTTGTGAACACTAATGCTACCTAAAACGCTATATATAAATAAATATGCATTACTGCTGAATCTACTTACAATAGTGAGGTTCTTAGCACACATTTTGATCAAGTTGTGTGAGCCCACCTGCCACGACAAGGCGACCTCACTTCTAAGGTGGGTCCCTACGCTGCACATTCACCCAGTTCTTGGTGTAAGCCTGCAGAATATACTTGGGGAAGGTAGGGACCAGCATTAAATATATATATATGTATATATATGTGTGTGTGTATATATATATATATATATATATGTATATATATGTGTGTGTATATATATATATATATATATATATATAACACAATCCACAGGTTATGTGGACCCAGTAGGCTGCTCCGCCATAGCGGAGAGGCAGTAGACCAACTCACAGTCTACACACAAAGTCTATGGTAGGAGTGTAGCACACGGGTACGTAGTCCGGATGGCGGCAAGGGCTCTGGCACAGATGGGGCTCAAGGTGGTGGGTTGCGCCAGATGTGGCGGATGGTATCCAGAAGGATAGGCGACAGCCGATCTGGAGACTTCCAGCAGGCAAGGCAAGGTATAGCTCAGGTACTACACAACTCGGAACAAGGCACAGCACGGGATACAGGATATAGGAGGCAGGTTAAGGGAACACTGGGAGCAGGTAAACACTAAGGGACCGTTTGCAATACAGACATAGGAAAACTACAACAACGCTCAGGCAGGTAATGGAAGGGCAGAGCCCTCCTTATAGTCCAGGATGGGCAGGGGTTGATTAGGGAACTTTAAACATGTGTGCGCGCTGGCCCTTTAAGGCCGAAACCGCGCGCGTGCACCTTACCAGTGAGAGCAGGACCAGCCGGCCGCGAGTGCTGACGTCTCATGGAAGGGAGGACTGTGGTCGCGGGCGTCGCCAGATAAGGAACGGCGGCGGTCCGTCACCTCGGCATGACAATATATATATATATATATATATATATATATATACACACATATAAATGTATCCATATACCTAAATATATATATATATCTAAATATATATATATATATATATATATATATATATATATATATATATATACAGCATATATTGTATTTAAGATGGAAAGTTCAAGTAGAGGAATATACAAAATTTGTCAAAGATGTTAATTATGAGGATCGAGAAACACTTGTCTTTAAGGGTGTACATATCATAAAGGCAGCCCACGCAGCTCAATGAAGCCTCTGAGAGAGCGGGCCCCTTCACAGTTGGTCTTGTCGCTAGTTCACAGTATTTTAGTGCTCACAGAGTTAAGGGAAAACGGCTTCCAGTTGCAAATATATTTTAGAAATGGATAGGAGTGAATGATAATAGTAGCTGCATCTGCATAATAACTGGAACATATGTGCAGTGTGAACAAGTATAAAAGGCATATGAGTTATTGTGGGGGATATACTGTAGTCCATGGACAGCCCAAATATGTTGGCTCCTGAGTACCGCTGAAGAAGTCGTTACACATGGCGATACACAGGGGCGTAGCTAAAGGCTCATGGGCCCAGGGGCAAAAGTTCTTCTTGGGCCGCCTCAAACTTCTTCTCATGGCCGACGGCCCACAGCATTCAGCTGCATTGCTGGGTCTCCTAAGCGACCCAACGATGCAGCACTAGCAGCCAGGGGCATCACTAAGGTCTTAGTACGTCAGGGGCAAAAGCCCCAATACATATGTCCCCCCCACAGCAGACCTTCTCACACATGATTGTATTGATACAGTGGCTCAGCAGACAGTATCACACATGATAGGATTAGATATAGGGCCCAGCTCACTGACATCGCGGCTCCAGCACTGGACCCAGGAAAGATAAGTATAAGAATTGCTTTTTTATGTGTTAGTAATTTTTTGATGTTTGTGTTTTTTTACAGGTTCGGATGTTGGACTACTTCGGATTCGAGGACTTCAATGACAACGTTTTTTTTTATTCTCAATAAAATGGTTAATGAGGCTTGTATGTTTTTTTTAATTTCAATAAAATAATTTTTCTATGTCCTTGTATTTTTTTTAAACTTTATTATTACCGCCTTAGTAGTGGCTGATTGACATCGTCCATTACTAAGGTGGGGCTTAATGTTAGACAGCGATAAGGCTAGCACTAACCCCCATTATTACCCCGGTACCCACCACCACCAGGGGTTCAGGAAGAGCCGAGTATGATCCAGTAACAGACCATCTGCAGTGACGGTTGGGTACTGGGGCGGCTGCAGGTTGGCATTATCAGACTAGGAAAGGCTAGAAACAGTGGGCCTTCCCATCCTGGTAATGCTAGCCTGCTGCTTTTATGTTGTATCTGGCAGGTTATGAAAAATTGGGGAACCCCACATAGTTTTTTCCAATTATTATTATTATTTTTCTTTTAAATGATGTGGGTCCCCCCATTTTTCATAACCAGTGAAATGCGGCATAGCAGCAGCAGCAGCCTAGCATTACCAGGGTAGGAAGGGCCACTGTTTTTGGTAATTCCCAACCTAATAATACCAGCCTGGGCCGCCCCAGTACCCGACCCTCACTGCAGATGGTCGGGTACTGGTTCGTACCCAGCTCTACCCGGTACCCCTGGTGGCGCTGATTACCGGGGTAATAATGGGGCTTAGTGTTAGCTTCTGCACCGGCTAATACTTAGCCTCGCCTTAATAATCGATGCTGTCAATTAACCAGTGGCCAATGCTAAGGTGGTAGTAATAAAGTTTCAAAAAATACAAATACACAGAAAAAATATTTTATTGAAATAAAAAACCCCCACATAACCCTTATCAACCATTATATTGAGAATAAAAAAAAGTTAGCATCCAAGTAGTCCTCGAATCCAACGTAGTCCAATGACTGAACCTGTAAAACACACACACACACACAAAAAACATTAGTAAGACATGTGGTAAGCTTAGATAAAGGGCCCATGTGTGATAATATCTGTTGGACACTGAATCTAAGCCTACCACAAGGTATAAGATTACTGTCTGGTGGGGCCCTGTATGTAAGCCTGTGGTAGGCTTAGATACAGGCTCCATCAGACTGCATCAGACATAGGCCATGTATCTAAGCCTGCCATGTAGTTGGCTTAGATACAGGGCCCAGAAGACAGGATCACACAATGTGATCCAAGGATTCATCCTGTCATCATGTTGAGGAGAATTGAATAGTAGATATTCATACTGTTGGACTGATATGGCATATCTGAACATTGCAGTTATACATGAGCACAAGGCTTGTGTTGTCAGTGAAACAGTAAACTTACCCTCCTCATTCCGGAGTGCAGTGGAGGTCCTGACATCTCTTTGCGTCATGACGTCGCAACGCTGTGTTCCATGCATGAGGTCGCGACGCTATGAGCCACACACAACATCCCGACTATGGGTGGTGTCAGGACCTCCGCTGTGGCTGGAGCGGAAGAGGAGGGTAAGTATACTACTACTGTCTGCTGGGGCCCGGGTTGTCCAGTTCCTAAAAATTGATGGCCTATCCTCAGGATAGGCAACTAATAGCTGATGGGTTGGGGTCCGACCCCCGCCAATCAGCTGTTTGGAAAAAATTGTGTTATGCTCCAACACATGCCATATTACAGCGCTAGGTAGAATACAGAGCCTTATGGAGGCATCAAAGATTTAGTTCTGTCTGACACATCAGAATAAGGCTTGCAGAAATCCATGTACATGCTGCCAAAACGACTCCATTCATATGTATAGAATGAATTTTAAGCAGAAATTTTTGCCATGAATCTGCTCCATGTGAATATTAGAGTTGCATCTTTCACTAGCATTTATGTAGACAAATACCTTTCCTTAGACGTCTGTAATAAAATATATATTGATGCTGTTGGGATATTGTCCTGTTATGTTTTCGATCCTCAAAATGTCTTATTTACTTTATGGAGTTATAATATATATATAAAACCTGCAAATGCCAACACTGTGTAACAGCTGTCAAATATATTGTTTAACAAGTAAATATATAAAGCAGAATAAAATCCAAGGACATTATCAAAAATAATTCCTCGAAAAATGTAAAATTTTACTATGTACATAAAACTCAGACAGAATAAATTCTAATAATAATGATGATAATAATAATGATGGTAACATAGCAGATAGAAGAAGTAATAAATGCAGTTTATTTCTATGGCGGCTTTGAAGCATTGCCTCACGGGTTAAAAATTCACCAGAAAAACATATGCATGGATCTTGTGTGTCCTCCCTGTATTCTCGCAGTCTAGAACATACTGACACAATGGCTGCTTCCTTATGGCATGGTCTTGTACAGGCAAATCTGTTGCAGAATTATTAGAATAGATGATCTGATGATGCATGCACAGAGGTATATGTCAGTGACATAGGGATGACATGTAAATAATGCATGAGCCTCTTAGGGAATCATTAGCTCATGAGCAAAAGTCATAAAGTAATATTTCAGAGCAACAATAATAAATGATTCTGCTTTTTTTTCCGGTTTTGCTGTCCCACTTTACTGGTCATTCCTATACACAAGAGTTTAACATGGCTCCTTTATAATGATTTCTGTCCTGCTTTCCAACCTCCATCAGATTATCAATTCCACAGATCATGCCGTATACTGGTCTAGTGCAGGAGCTACTGGGATTGGCTGCACTGTTTCCATAGTTACAGTAGAACGTCCATTACATTTTTTTTTAACCTGCAATCCCATTTAGCCCTCATATGGTAATGTTCTTCAGAAACGAGCACTGTCTGTATGTACTGGGTTATATTATATTGGTAAGAATAGTTAATACTAGAACCGAGAGCCATGGAGATGAAGAAAGCAAAATTTGTATGGCAATTGTGTATAGCGCTTAAAAGGGAATTTCTACACATTGAATTCTATATATTTTTTTAAATCTAAATAGGTTCACAATTCTGTGCTGATTAATTTCTTAATATATCTTTATAGTGGTCATTCCTCAGCTTTTCTGATACAGAGCTCGAAATCCTCTGCATATACAAAAATGTAAAACATAATGTGCCAGCTACCTGCAGCTGCCACTAGAGGGAGCTAAGGAGCTGACTGCATCCTGTGCTCCCCTAGTGGTGGCTTGAGAGCCATATATGTAGCTCGCAATCCTCTGCTGTGTGGCTCTCCATAGGAGCCCAAATTTGTGGCTGTATGCTCTTGCAAAAGTCTGTCATACACATTGGCACTGTTCTGGGGATAGGATCTGTATGTAATATTGTTAACTTAGGTGGTGGAATAGCAGTGTGTTCAATTTCAAATTAAAATATTTACCTGCAAATTGAAATGTCCTGATTTTATGTTTCTCTACATTTATTATGTTAACATATTTACTTAACTGTTTCTCCTGGCCATCACTCAAAGTTATGTGTTTCACAAGGTATAAAATGTTGGGGACAACTGTGTTATACAGTATGCAATAAACTCCCATGCTCCCTCTAGTGGTGGCTGCAGGCAGCCAGCTTGTTATCTTTTAAATGTATGCCTGTGCAGGAGATCTAGAGCTCTGTAACAGAAAAACAGCGCTCCAAATATAAAGATATATTAAGAAATTAATCACCACAGAATTTTGGACCTAAAAACGACATGGTGTGAAAAGGGGGACATTCACTTTAAGGCCACATACACACAATGTGTATTACGTGCAGATTTGTTGTGCAGGATTTCTGCGGTAAATCCGCAGTGTAATACAGTACCAGAAAAGTAAATGAGATACCAAGTAATCTCATCTACACGTTGCAGAATTTTTCCGTACCTAATTTGATCTGCGGTGCTTATTTTAAAATCTACAGCATGTCAATTCATCTTGCATTTCCATCTTAAAGAGGCTGTGTCACCAGAATAAAAATGCTCTATCTCCTACATCAGCTTATCGGCGCTGGAATGTAGTTACTAGCAATGTGTTTTTATTTTAAAAACAATGTTTTTTAACAAAGTTATGGCGTTTAGAACATTTATGCAAATGAGGTCCTTAATGCCCAACTGGGCGTTTTTTAATTTTCAACCAAGTGGGCGTATGACAAAGAGGTGTATGACGCTGGCCAATCCGCATCATACACCTCTCTGTCTTACACCCAAGCTAGATTCACTGAGCAGCGTGATCTCGCGAGACCGCGCTGTGACGTCACTTCCGCCCACAGGTCCTTCATCCCTGCGTCTGAAGACAACATCTGGTCGTATCGTTTTAAAAAATTTAAATATTATCGTTGTCGGCTGAACATCTCCCTGTGTAAGCAGGGAGACGCACTGCCGACATCTTAATAATGTATGAGGACGAGCGATCAGAGTAACGACTGCTCGTCTCCATCCATAGCTCCGTGTGACAGGAGCAAACGAGCGCCGATCAACGATGTCTAATTGATCGGCGCTCACTGTACCGGCCAATTATCGGCCGGTGTAAAAGAGCCTTTAGAATATCTACCAAAATACGCAGCATAAAATCTGTACCTCATCAAAATGTCAAAATCGCACCTAAAAATGCATACAAAATGCGGATTTTTCCTGCAGAATTGCCTGCAGTTTTGATTACACATCATGTGCAAAACAAATAAATAAATAAATAAATAACCTGAAAAGCAGCAGGCCAGCCAATAGGTGGTTTTCGGTTTCTGCAGTTTCCTAATATATTTTGTAAATAACCTCAGTTCAGAGCTAGTCTTTCAAAACACTTTTTTCCTGATCTTAACCAGTTCAGGACCGGGCTATTTTGCGCCTTCAGGACCAGACACCGTTTAGCCATTTTTAGCACGTGCAGGGGCGTAGCTAAAGGCTCATGGACCCCGATGCAAAAGTTCTTATTGGGCCCCCGCAAACTCCTCATGGCCGACGGTCCGCGGCTTTCAGCTGCATCGCTGGGTCTCCTAAGTGACCCAACAATGCAACACTAGCAGCCGGGGCGTCACTAAGGCTGGGTTCACACACCCTATTTACGGATGTAATTCGGGCGTTTTAGCATTGAATTACGTCCGAAAATGTGGCTCAAAAGCGTTGGCAAACATCTGCCCATTCATTTGAATGCGTCTTACGATGTTCTGTGCCGACGGTCATTTTTTTTATGCGCCGCTGTCAAAAGACAAAAAAGATGCGTCAAAGAAGTGCCTGTCAGTTCTTCAGACGTAAATGGAGCCGTTTTCCATTGACTCCATGGAAAAACAGCTCCAATTACGTCCGTAATGGACGCAGCGAAAAACGCCTGCACATGCCATTACGGCTGAAATTACTGAGCTGTTTTCTCCTGAAAACAGCACCGTAATTTCAGCCGTAACGGACGCTGCCGTGTGAACATACCCTAAGGGCTTAAAATGTCAGGGGAAATAGCCCCAATACATATGTGTCCGCCCAAAAAAATGTGTGTATAGGAGACAGCATAGCATATCTATAGCACTACGACCCTATAAACTATGGATAGGATTAGATACATTGGCTCAGCAGACAGTATCACACATGATCGGATTAGATACAGTGGCTGAGCAGACAGTATCACACATGATAGGATTAGATACAATGACTCAGCAGACAGTATCACATGATAGGATTAGATACAGTGGCTCAGCAGACAGTATCACACATGATAGGATTAGATACAGTGGCTCAGAAGGCAGTATCGCACATGATAGGTTTAGATACAGTGGCTCAGCAGACAGTATCACACATGATAGGATTAGATACAGTGGCTGAGCAGACCGTATCACACATGATCGGATTAGATACAGTGGCTCGGTAGGCAGTATTACACATGATAGGATTAGATACAGCAGCTCAGCAGACAGTATCACACATGATAGGATTAGATACAGTGGCTCGGAAGGCAGTATCACACATGATAGGATTAGATACAGCGGCCCAGCAGACAGTATCACACATGATAGGATTAGATACAGCGGCCCAGCAGACAGTATCACACATGATTGGATTAGATATAGGGCCCAGCAGACAGTATCACACAGGATACGATTAGATACAGGGCCCAGCAGACAGTATCACACATGATCGGATTAGATACAGTGGCTCGTCAGACAGTATCACACATGATCGGATTAGATACAGTGGCTCGTCAGACAGTATCACACATGATCGGATTAGATACAGTGGCTCAGAAGGCAGTATCACACATGATAGGATTAGATACAGTGGCTCGGAAGGCAGTATCACACATGATAGGATTAGATACAGCGGGTCAGCAGACAGTATCACACATGATAGGATTAAATACACGGCTTAGCAGACAGTATCACACATGATAGGATTAGATACAGGGCCCAGCAGACAGTATCACACATGATTGGATTAGATACAGGGCTCAGCAGACAGTATCACACATGATAGGATTAGATACAGTGTCTCAGCAGACAGTATCACACATGATTGGATTAGATACAGGGCCCAGCAGACAGTATCACACATGATTGGATTAGATACAGGGCCCAGCTCGCTGACATTGCGGCTCAAGCGCTGGACCCAGGAAAGGTAAGAATAATAATTTTGCTTCTTTATGTGTTACTGTTTGTTTTTGTGTGTTTGTGTTTTTTTACAGGTTCGGTTGTTGGATTTCGGATTCGAGGACTTCAATAACGGCGTTTTTTTTATTCTCAATAAAATGGTTAATGAGGGTTGTTTTTTTATTTCAATAAAATATTTTTTCTACGTGCTTGTATCTTTTTAAACTTTATTATCACCGCCTTAGCAATAGCTGCCGGCTGATTGACAACCTCCATTACTAAGGCGGGGCTTAATGTTAGCAGGTGCAGAGGCCAACACTAACCCCCATTATTACCCCGATACCCACCGCCACCAGGGGGAATTGGAAGAGCCGGGTACGAACCATTCCCCGACCATCTGTAGTGACGGGCAGGCACCGGGGCGGCCGCAGGCTGGTAGTATTAGGCTGCGGAAGGCCAAAAACAGTGGCCCCTACCACCCTGGTAATGCTGCCTGCTGCTGCTGTGTTGTATCTGGCTGGTTATGAAAATTGAGGGGGACCCGACATCGTTCTTTCCAATTATTTTTTATTATTTATTTTTTTAAATGATGTGGGGTCCCCCCCATTTTTCATAACCAGCCAGATACAATAAAGCAGCAGCAGCAGCCTAGCATTACCAGGGTGGGAAGGGCCACTGTATCTGGCCTTTCCCCTCCTGATAATACCAGCCTGCGGCCACCCCAGTGGCCGACCATCACTACAGATGGTCGAGTACTGGATGGTACCCAGCTCTTCCCAGCACCCCTGGTGGCGGTGGGTACCGGGGTAATAATGGGGGTTAGTGTTAGCCTCTGCACCGGCTAACACTAAGCCCCGCCTTAGCAATGGATGCTGTCAATCAGCCAGCGGCCATTACTAAGGCGGTAGTAATATAGTTTAAAAAAAAACACAAAGACATAGAAAAAATATTTTATTGAAATAAAAAAAAAAAACCCACACAACCCTCATTAACCATTTTATTGATAATGAAAAAAAAGCCGTCATCGAAGTAGTCCTGGAATCCGCCGTAGTCCAACGACCGAACCTGTAAGAAAACACACAAAGAAAACGATTAGTAACACATGTGTTAGGCTTAGATACAGGGCCCATGTGTGATACTGTCTGTGGGACCCTGTATCTAAGCCTACCACAAGGTAAGTTTAGATACAGGGTCCAGCAGACAGTAATCTTATACAGTATAAGATTACTGTGTGCTGGGGCCCTTTATCTAAACCTACAGTGTGGTAGGCTTATATACAGGGCCCAGCAGACAGGATCACGCATGGGCCATGTATCTAAGCCTACCATGTGATTGGCTTAGACACAGGGCCCAGCAGACAGGATCACGCATGGGCTATGTATCTAAGCCTACCATGTGATAGGCTTAGATACAGGGCCCAGCATACAGGATCACGCATGGGCCATGTATCTAAGCCTACCATGTGATTGGCTTAGATACAGGGCCCAGCAGACAGGATCACACATGGGCCATGTATCTAAGCCTACCATGTGATTGGCTTAGATACAGGGCCCAGCAGACAGGATCATACAATCTGTGATCCTGTCTCATGGGCCCCCTAAGCCTGCTACATCGTAGGCTTAGGGGTTGTGCAGTCCCTAAACATTGATGGCCTATCCACAGGATAGGCCATCAATAGCTGATGTGTCGCCCGGGACCCGCAAATCAGCTGTTTTGAAGGGGCCGCAGCACTCGTACGAGAGCTGCTTCCCCTTCATTTCACTACTCGCTCACACTGTGAATCGCCGACATCGATTCACAGTGTGACCGGAATGAAGTGACCGGAATGAAGGGGAGCAGCTCTCGTACGAGTGCTGCGGCCCCTTCAAAACAGCTGATTGGCGGGTCCCGGGAGTCGGAGCCCGCCAGTCAGGGCTACTCTTACCTTCCTCTTCGGCTGCGGCGGGAGTTCTGTCGTCTTGATGCTGTGCGCGGCGCATAGCGCTGTGACGTCATGCGCTGCGCACAGCGTTTGATGTTAGGACCTCCGCTGCCATCCGGAACCAGGAAGGTAAGTAAAGTATGTTACTATAGTAACAGGGGCCCGCGGCCCGAGTTACTATAGTAACTATTGATGTGGTGCGGGGGGCTGTGGGCCCCCCTGGCTTCGGGGCCCGGTCGCAATTGTGACCGCTGCGACCCCTATAGCTACGCCAGTGAGCACGTGTTAGTTAAATGGCTATAACTTTTTTATTTGTTGGGCTAACGACGCGATTTTTGCGACGTTTTTTCCGTAGACAATACAGGTTTCTTTTTTTATAGTTTTTATACACACCTTTTTTGCTATTTTAGAATTTTTATTCATAAAGTTTGAAAATAATAGTAAAAAATAAGCTTTTTTACGTTTCAGCAATTTTTTTTGGGTAATAACATAGTTTTACCCTAAAATAGACCTTTAATTTGTGATCGTCATTGTCTACCGTAAATTTTAATATATTACATGTCTATATTAGGGTAATTGGGTCAGTTCTAGCGTTACAACAATGATTGGCGGGGGGAGAACATTTTTTTTTGGGGTGGGTATTTTATGTGTATTTATTATTAATTTTTTTTGCACTTTACTTTACTATTTTTTTATTACTATGGTCTGTCCCTCAAAGGTCAAAAAAGACCTTTGGGGAACTTTATATATTTTTTTTCTTTCTTTTACACCATATTTGCACAGCAGCCCCAGTTACAGCGGAAATCAGCCCTATCATAGTGACGATTGTCACTAACTGGGCTGTTCTGGGTCTAGTAAGACCCAGCAGCAGTCTGTCAGTAATGGCACCCGGCGATCATGTGACCGGTCACATGATCACCGGGAGGAATAGAGACAGCGCCGCTGCTGCTGTCTCTATTCCTATACACAGCGTTCATTGAGCGCTGTGTAAAAAGACATCGGAGAAGACAGAAGCAGCGAAAGCTGCTTCTATCTTCTCCTCAGGGTCCCCGGCAGTCACTGACAGCCGGAGACACGACATTCAGCTGCCCGATCGCGCGGGCAGCAAGTTAAAACCCGAGCCGTAAAAAGTCTATGGCTCGGGTTTTAAGGACCGTGACCGCTGGCCGTAAAAATACAGTCAGCGGTCGGGAACCAGTTAAATAGGTGACATGTAAATGCATTAAGACAGGCTATGTTCACTCTACCACTAAATGCTCCTGACGTACTGTATATGCCAAACGTGTTCATAGACTTCTATGGACCTAATGTATGCCAAAAGAGTGTCTTTTTGGCATTTTGGCAGTATGCATAGAGCAGTGAGACTATAAAACTCTCTGCCACAGCATGCTGTGATGGTTGAGGCTTTGAACAAGTTCAAGAAGGGCCTTGATGCTCGTCTTGAAAAATATAATCTTACAGGTTATGAGTACTAAATTCTGGAGATGGGACGTTGATCCAGGGATTTATTCTGATTGCCATATTTTGAGTCGGGGAGGAATTTTTTTCCCTAATGAGGCAATTGCCATCAACCTCATGGGGGTTTTGCTTTATTCTGCATTAACACGCTAGGATTATAGGTCGGACTTGATGGAGCTGTGTCTTTTTTCAACCTTCTATAGTCAACAGGATTGTGTAGACTCCCAGTGCCTACGCAATCCTGTTGTCTATAGAATTTACTAAATATTTACTCCCCCTGTGTGTTGTAAGAGACCTACAGTATTCTGACCAATAAAAATATTTTTTCAACCTAATCAACTATGTACCTATGAACATAGATATGCGACAGTGTGCACAGTCATATCCGCTCCTGTACCTTCAACATGATTAGTAAATTAATTCCTGAGATTTTTAAGCATTTACATGGAGCAGTTTGCCTGTAGCACATTTCAAAGTAGTTTCAAGCTAGAAATATAGTTGTCACATAGTTTTTCTTGATTTGTATTATTATTCTGGACCTTCCACTAAACAGCCAGCCAATATCCAACCACTTAGCTCTATTCCCGTGTGCCTAAAGATGTGTTCACATTAAAGTTTTCTTGAATTGCGTTAAGTTATACAATTTGCAATGATACCAATTCAATACATTCTTGCGCCATCTAGTAAAAAAAATTTATACATTAAAAGTATAATTTTTTTTAACATGGAGGTTTATGGGTGACGGTTGGCCGATGGATAGCATTTGCCAGAGGCATCCATCACAAGCACCCAGTAAAAAAAAGTATATTTTAAGTCTATATATATTTTTTAACATGAGAGTCTATAAACGAAGGGTGGCAGACGGATGGCATGTGTTAGAGATATAATTTAAAAAAAAATGTTTATTTAACATCTTGCACCATACATCTCGGGATATGTTGGGTTTAGAGATAAGTTATGGGAGGACACATTTTGTACAACTCATGCAGCCTTGATGAGCCAAACTCCAACACAACAAAATTATATTTCCATGTAGCCCCATAAAGTTGACGATGGGGTTTCCTGGCTTGTCTCTACAATATGTGGGCAGCTTATGATCTGGCTGTTCCAAACTGGTGTCATAAATTGCTTTGCATTATCAAAATACTACCTATATTGGATATTACTAGTAAAGGGAGTATTTATTTATCCATCCAGCTGACTTGGCGTTCAGAGATAGAGAGCAATTCTTTCTTCCATTCTTCTTTTTCAAGCAGGCAGAAATATTGTCAGAGACACTTGTGTGAAATTCTTCTACATCATTAGCAGAGACAACTATTTAAAACTTTGTGGTCTTGAAGAACCGGGCCACGGACTATACAAAAACAGTTTGGTAGTATAAGCTTTTAATAATGTGACCATATTATTTTTAATGGGAAAATTAAATATATTGTACATAAACACAATATTAATACTTTTATTTTGAATGGCAGTGTGAATTTTGTAGCCACCCTGCCTAATGTTTATCTTAGTTGCCAAGAAAGGATACTTGCTATAAACTAATATCGTACTTTATGTTGGAGTTTCTATTGATTTTTAAAAAAAATATATATGAAATTTGTTAAACTCAGTTATCTGAGATGGACCCTTAGGCTGGGACTACATAGTGGCTTTTTAGTTTTGAAATGACAGCTGCAGTCCACAGGTACATGCAACAACTCCAAGTATTCCTGTGGATGGCAGCTGTAGTACGATAGTTAAAAATTATAAAATCTCACTACAAAAAGTCTCCGTGTAGCCTCAGCCTTATCACTGGGTATGGTAAAATAATTTTGGCCTCCTCACTCCGCTATAATCAGTTGTCATTTTGACAATTGGAAGTTAATGTAAGGGTCAGGGAAATGGCTGTAAGTTGATAGTCCAGAAACTGACCTTTTTCAAAGGCCAGACGAATTGAAATTTTAAATAGAAATGTATTGTTTTGGGTGAGATCTCCCATTTTTATGATAAAGGTCTCTTCTTTAGCACATTAGTTTTGGACCCTTGTTTGGAATTTATGTTTTACTCTCTGATACCATAAATAAAATTAAGTATATGGAAGTTTTTAGCAAATATAGTAACTCATCCCCTGCTATGTTTTTTTTGTTTTTTTTAAAGTGTTGGCAAGAACGGTAGGTAAATGTAAAGGGATATGTCCCTATTTATTTATGTATGTATGTATATATATATATATATATATATATATGTATGTGTGTATGTATGTATATATATATATATATATATATATATATATATTCATATAATGTCTCATGAGCCAGGGCTGTAGAAACACAGCCCTGGTCATGAATACAGTTGTAATCAAAGCAGGACAATTAGCATAGCGCTACTTTGTTTGGAAACCATTTAGACAGGAGATATTTTGATCTACTGTCTCCATTTCAAATCTCCCACGTGCACGGACGGTCTGGCGCGCGCTATCTCGCGGGATTACGCACGGGCGCTCATGAGTCAGCTGGTGATATGTTATCACCATGCCGACCCATGTTAGCCAGGGGCGAGCGCCACTCGTCCCCCGCAACAAGCGTACCGGCAGGTTTAAATAGCCCTGCGTCGGTATGCTCAGGAGCTGAAGCTAGCTGGAGCTAGCAGGAAATGACCTCACCACTCCACCAACGAGGAGCAGCTGGGACCTGCCTGCCTCCCACACCACCAATGTCAGCTCACCTGTCCTGCGGTCTCCTGCCCTGCGGACCTGCTCCAACTCCTGCCTCTGCTCCCACAAAACGCTAAGTATCATAGTGTAGCCACAGCTACACTTTACCTCTCCCTCTCTCCCTGTTTGTCCCTGGGTTAAACCTTGCTGTCAGTAACCCTTGAAACCCTTGCTGTCCCTGAGTTAACCCCTTCCTGTAACCCTTGCTGTCCCTGTGTCCCTTGAGTCCCTATTAACCCTTGCTGCCCTGAGTGCCTGTTGACCCTTGCTACCCTGAGTTAACACTTGCTGCCCTGAGTTAACTCTTGTTGCCCTGAGTACCCTGAGTTAACCCCTTGCTGTAACCCTTGCTGTCCCTGAGTCCCTTGAGTCCATGTTAACCCTTGCTGCCCTGAGTCCCTGTTGACCCTTGCTGCCCTGAGTTAACCCTTGCTGCCCTGAGTTAACCCTTGTTGCCCTGAGTTCCCTGAGTAACCCTTGCTGTAACCCTTGCTGTCCCTGAGTAACCCTTGCAGTAACCCTTGAAACCCTTGCTGTCCCTGAAGTTATCCCTTGCTGTCTCTGAAGTTAACCCATTGCTGACTATCCCTTGCAGTCCCTAAGTTAACCCATGCTGCCCTGAGTAACCCTTGCTGTCCCTGAGTAACCCTTGAACCTTTACCTGCAAATTCCCTGGTGACCCTTTTACCTGATTATTAACACTTAGTGTACAGGGACAGTTATATTAGGAGGGAGTGGGACAGAGATAGTGAGCGTATGAGAATTACAAGTAACTTATGTGTATTGTATTGTATTATATTGTAACGTAATTGGGCTATATGCAGCCACCACTAAAGGAGCTAACTGCAGTAAGTTATCCCTAGTGGCGTCTGCAGGTAACAGCTATGACAGTGTCATGGGAAGCAAGGGCCCCAAAGCAATCATATGCCCTGCTTCTATGATAGATACAAGACCGCTTCTAACTTTTTGTTTAGAATTTCAGAAAGATGCTAAACTGAGCTCATTGATCTATTATACTCTCATTTAATTGTGCCTTTTGTCTTCATTAGAAGATTCTCGTGCATAGATCATAGTATACACCGTGTTGACAGAGAAGTTGAATCGCCAGAAGAAATAAGTTTCACTATTTTGTTATGTACGTTTCCTTGTGTAACATTGTGATATTGTCTTATTGAGTCAAACTGACCGGCAAAACAGTAATATAAAAATGGTTAAAGGAAAGGAATAAAATACAGACCATGACAAGCGGTTTATTTTGCAAAACAATCACTATACAGCAACAAATACAATTGCAAATTGGATTGAAAAAACATGAACTAACTACCACCAGCCATTCAATAAACACCTCCCTATGTTTACGGGCTTTAAAAGGTATCAGGTAAATGCACAAATTTGTAAATCACACCCCTCATAATCCAGGACAGAAATGATGGACTGAATTTTCTTTTCCATTGCTAAAGTTGAACTTTCAGTTATTGACTTTGTTTGGTACATTTTTTCGTAAATCTATGGTTGGAATAAGAATCTTATGAGGCATGGACATCAAAAATATTTTGTTTTAAAATAAAATTTCCATCATGTTTTAAAAAGTTTATCAAATTATTCTGCTATTATAATATATAATTTGGTCTGTTGTCTAAATTCAAATTGTACTAATATTTGTTGTTGTAAATGCTTGCTTCTAACTTTGTAGGGTGTCTTGCATTCACAGAGCCCATGAGTCAGAGGAGACAAATCTTTTACATCTGTCTTCTACTTATTTAATTAAAGTAGAAGAGATAAGTACAAATAGTCCCTGTACCTAACCACAAAAAAAAAAAAATATTTTCTAAAGCCCTCTGCTTTACACACCTAAAACTGGCTTGTCACCTGCATGGACTCATTTAATGGTATTTGGCCCGCAAACACATTTACAAAATGCTAACACCACTGGCCAAAAACACTGGCCTGAAGTACTGTGATTCCTTATCTTAACTAGTACACTATACTACATTTGGTATGTGTTAAACTAAGTTGATGAACTATGTTAAAGGGGTTGTCTGGTTTAGAAAACCCATTTTCTGAGTTAAGAGAAGGTAGTCCATCGTTTGGGAACTTCATCTATCAGCCAGAGCAAAGAGTGGCTACAAAGAGCCCAGCAACACCATGCATTACATGGACAGTCCATTCATTTCAATGTGCACTGTGGCGAAGCTGCGGGGGAATTGAACACTTGATCCAGGTTCCTTAACAGATTACAGGCAAGGGCTAATGAACCATAGTTGCAGCCCAAGTGGTTGATATGGGGCCCTTGGAGAAAAGGGGCACAGCCTGGTTGGTCCAGTCCTCTTAGCTAAAAACTAAGTTTTTCTGGAGAGGGAAGTCCTGCACAGGTTCTTGCATGCCACTAGCAGACAAGGAGGCTGAAGAATTGGCCCAGGGTCATAGAAAGGGGAGAAGGAAAATAAAGCAACAGGCCCTTCTGTCCTGGGTGGCAAAACCCGGCATTATAATGGGGGGCCCACTTTGATATTGCTATAGGGTCCCTCTTCTGTGTACGCCACTCAGTACAAGTTATCACTGGAGGTCTCAGAAGCTGGAAGCTTTGTGCTCAGCTTATGATCGGGGGGGAACCTTCTAATAAAAAGGGATTTTTCAAAGAGGACAAATGTTTTAAGCAGCAATGAGTTGTACTTAATAATTTCATTGTTAATGTGGCCCACTTCTATAAAGCATGATTTCTCGCCCCTAATAGACCAGGCATAAATTATCAGGTATTTTATTGCTATAAACTAGAGATCTTTACACGTCATGTTTTTCTCTGCTAACTATAAAATATTAATTTGCCAAACAGATGCTCATCAACCAGAACTGAAGCAATCAAGTCAATGTTTTGTTTTTTTACCTCAGCAAGAAGCCCTAAATCTACCTGTAACTAATTGGTTTATCATTGCTAAAATCACCAAAATCAAAGACCTGACAAAAAGGAGACATTAGTTACAGCACTATCACACTGCCCCTTTCAAGACCACTGAGGAAATATTGTAAATGACAAGGTGCAAGCAGCAAAGCCGGACAATGGGGTACTACCCTAACTGCGACTACCATCTGCAATATTTCAGAACCATATAACCATATAACCAAACCAGATTGTAAAACACCATTGATCATACTGCAGAAGATAAAACATATATCATGACCTTAAACTGTACAGTGCTAAAAGTTAGCACCCTCTAAAAGAACATCGGAAAAGCAATAGAATAAGTTAGCTTTGTACGCTGGAATTATTATGGGCATGGTATTATATTTGATCAATGTCAGAACATTGATGTAACTTGCTGTCCGCACAGACAGACTGTAAAGTAAAGCCTACAGTCACCAAAAAATCCCACAAAGCTGCATGAGTTCTACGAGGGTTCCTGGCCAGGTAGACTCCATTAGTCTTCTAGTACTGTAGACTATACACACAATGGGCCTCATATATCAAAACCCTCCTTGTTTCCAATAGCAACCAATAAGAGTTCACACCTTTTCTGTCAACTTGTAGTAATATATGAGGCCCAATGAATCTTGACTGCTGCATAATAGCAGGTTAATGGGACTCGTACAGCAAATATGACTTTACTTACAAAAAGATTAACAAATATTCGTTTCGGAACTAACAAATAGCTCAAAGGAGAATTCAAAGTAATGTAACTTCACAATCTCTAATGCATTTTAGAATTTTATTCTGGCATTTAATGTTGTGTAATTTTGACAAAAAATATTATATCACGTGGAATTTTTAAAAAGCTTAGTGAGAAAAGGTATTCTAGCACTTAAATCCATGAGGGTTTAACTTATTAACTGCAAATTACCTCAATTCAATTACTTAAAATTGATTCAACTTCTAGACACAAAATGAATGATAGAGCGACTAATTTTTGCAAAATAGTGACTCTTTTTCTCAGATTTGTGACCTTTTAGCTCAGAATTGCTATAATACTGAGTTTGAAGGAGTAAGTAAATGCATTCTAGTATTGAAGCTTTGGTTTGTGTTTTGATATGCCATAAATTCCTTTAGCCTTGAATGATAGATAGGGTCTGTTTCTGCTAAAAGGTCATATTTTTTAAATAGGGATAAAGAGATATGTTGTGTATACTTCCATTCATGTACTTATAGACATTATTTACAAATTACAAGTACAAAAAAGTCCTTGACTTGGGTTTCTTCAGTAGAAAGCCTTGAGGGCATCTTACTAATAGAAGCTTGAAAAAAAGTACTCAGTGAGCAGTCACTCTAGATCAGGGGTTCTTAGGGTTCCTAAGCCAAGTACCCACCTACTGAAATAAATTACATCAAAGTACCCACCTACTGAAATAAATTACATCAAAGTAACCATCTACTGAAATAAATTACATTAAAGTACCCATCTACTGAAATAAATGACATCAACGTACCCATCTACTGAAATAAATGACATCAACGTACCCATCTACTGAAATAAATTACATCAAAGTAGCCACTAGGCTACGATCAAATAATATGCTGCACCTATTAAAAGCACAGCGTGAAAATAGTGCCCGCAAGAGACATGTTGTGTACCCTGGTGTACATGCAGCACAGGTTAAGAACCCAGGCTCTAGATGACTAGTAGATGTTATAGGTGTTATAATATTTAAGATCTTGTGTGGCTGACACTAGAATTAAAATATGAATAGCTGCTGACCTTTTGGGTTTTGTTCTCCAGTAGTAAATCCTCACTAGCCCTTTGCTGCAGATCTGAGCAATGTACTAGAATATTGAGTGCACGAGCTACTACCTCACTGAACTCAATACTTGCACTTGCGTATCGCTCTACTCAGAATCAGAGTAATGTTCAACTTTAGCAAGTAGATAAAAAAAGTCAGCATCGCTTTCTGACTGGATCTTTGTACATGGAAAAGAAAATAGGAACTTTCAGGATTAAAAATCAACTAACACTTCAGCCCTTTCGAAATGAGGAGCAAGAGAAAAGCAGTCATTGACAAACACAGCTCATTTTTGGAGCAATCCAGCTTAGAAAGGGAAATCAAAACAGCCAATGCTTCTTAAGACCCCAAACAGAGCAATTTCATGCTAAAGAGCTTTGCTGTGATTTATCTGAATTTGTTTAAGTACACATTATCGTTGTTTTTTTTTAGTTTTGCATTTTTACTTAGGAAAAAAAGGAAGCTTTCCTAATATTAAATTATGCCTACCTAAAACTGCTTTACCAAATGGTGCAATAGACACAGATACTGTGAGTAAGAAATGGATTTTTCAAGTATATGAAAAGGTTTTGGGAGAATGAATGAAAACATGGCCACAGAGAAATATATATATACATCTAGATTAATAATACTGTATCAAACGGGTGGAAAAAGGTGTTGGAAATGTTTGCCTATGCACAAAGCTAAAGTTTTTCTGTTCATAGCCTCTGCTGCTTGAAAGGTCTGCAATGCACAATATTACAAAGCAAAGCAGGCATTCTAGTAGCTGAAAGACCAATAAATATACAGATACTAGTCATAAAATAAGTGCGTTATTTTGACAGTTGCTCCCTTTCAATGCTGCTCCACATTTCCTCTAACAGGGAACATTTCTCCCATTGTACAAGCATGACCGACAGTACGCTAACAGGAATTGCTTTTTATGTTGGATAGTGGTGAGTGTTTGTCTTCTTCATTAAACATGTTGCATGTGGCCTTTCGCACAGCAGAAAGCTTCAATGGATTTGTTAGCCTATGGGGATTGGGGATTTGATGGAACAAAGATCTTGACCATTATCTGAACTGAACAGGCAGATGAGCAGCCGCTCTAACAGGACATGGCTCTTACGCAAACATTGTTTGGGTGGCTGGCAGGCACATGTTGAAATAACACCAAGTATTGTAGGGCTCCATGCAAGACTAGTCAAGAGCAGTGATAAGGACTTGGGTGATGCTTGGAAAGTAGCCTAATATGTAAAGTTTGGTCTTTTAATTCCTGTGGAACATGACAATGTATGACCAGACCTCTCTGTCTACTGTTATCCTAGGATTTATTTATTTTTCCTGCCAGTAACATAATGGGTCAATCTGGCACCTTCCCACAGAAAATTATGTATACGATATAGAACCTACTTGTGTATAGGTTTGGCATTATGTGATATTTGCTCGGGGTGTAAAATGATCTGAAAAGTAATGAATGTGACACCTGCTTTGAGCCCAAATCCTGCCAAGAGCTCATGCGTAAATATTTTCATTATTAATATTATTATTATTTAAGAATAACTTCATACACTGCTAAAGGTATAACACATTCATAAGCCCTGTTTGGCCAGAGCTGCAGTGACATCTTCTGCTAGGGTTGCAAGCTGTGGTGATTCTAGCAGGTTGATGCTTCCAGAAGAGGACACATTGCTGAGACGGCGTGGAGAGGCAACGCTAGAATGACCTGGAGACTGTGTGATTATTTCAGCACCATGGTCAACACGGGCTTTAGCTTGCTCTCGGAAATGCAATTTCTGACTGTCTATCTGTCGGAGAAAAAAAGATCAATATACACATTTGCAAACGACTTAGGTCATCAGTTTTTTAAGCACCAGTCTAGAAACCTTGATTTTATCTTAAAGGGATTTTCGACCAACTACAAAGATGTTTGAACTTCTTACAATAACAAATGCTCAAAACCCAAAAAATTTAATATAGGAAGTCGTGTCATCATAGTGACGTCATCGTTGTGTGTCCATGGACAAAATGTTATCACCCTGAAATAGCATGTTTTTTTGGGGTGTTTTTTTGGGCACTGGCAGCAGTTAAAATGTATTTCTAAGGGATGGAAAATTACAAAAAAATAGTTTACTGTGTGAGAATGACTGTCAATAAAGCTTCAATGAGAATCCAGAGTGAGACATGAATGGCTGGCTGTAAGTATTTGACTATATTTCAAGCTTGGTAGCTAGATATTTTTCTCTAACATTCTATTATATACATTTAGGAGGTGTTAATTTGATAACCCCTTATATTTAATAACCCGTTATATTGCTCTAGGCAAGTTGTAACTTAGTAGTAGATAAAGTAAGTCATACAGTACTTTGCCACCGGCAGTTACCGAACAGAGTACATGGCCAATTAGATTAATTAGGTACAGTCTAATCTGAGTCTAATTGTTACAGCCATATAAAAATTTGGAATTTTACAAAAATTATAAAAAAAACAACATATATTCCAAAAAGCTCCATAATTATATTTTGTTTGTGGATTAATAGCGCTGCATTAACTTTCTCCTCCCAGTCCAAAGGCATCAATAACAAGTAACAGTGGCAATACCAATTTCTCAAAAATGTCAGAATTAGGCACAACGAAAAAATGAGACCACAACATGCAAGGTTTGGAAAAATATATGTATTCTTTGTATAAAAAACGCAGTTATACAAGCCACTTTAAAACAGTGCAAAACAGTCTTAACTTGGTATTCACCCCATATAAAGAAGTCCTCAGATCGTTAACTCAGGCCGGTAAGATGTTCGTTGAATCAGGCTTAGAAATCCGATGGACATCTGCAGAGACCGACGTGGAGGGAGAAGTGCGGCGTTAGACTACGCCAGTTGCGACGTTTCGGGGATCCACCCCTTTCTCAAACGTCTTTTTATACAAAGAATACATATATTTTTCCAAACCTTGCAGGTTGTGGTTTCAGTTACTCGTTGTGCCTAATTCTGAAATTTTTGACTATTCCTGAGATTGTGAAGCATCTCAAACGGAACACTACACCCCTATGAACTTTAAGGTCTATTTTATTATTTGCATACAGAATATAAATTTCTCACCTTGATATGTCCACCGCCAGGAATGTGGTGAGCATTATCTAGTGAGCCGACCTTTGCGTGGGCTTTTTCCTTGAAATCCAGTTTAACACTCTCAATCCTAATATTTCCACCACCTGCACATAACAAAGTAAATGTTATTATTACCTTATTGAGATAACATTGGTCATTTTAATCACATGCCACTGTCCTATTTAGATATGTAGCAAAAATAAAAATCTGTTACAATATATTTATTTATATCTTGTTGTAAATGAAAAATATGCAATAGAAAGAATATTTTATATATAAGTAAATCAGAAGTTAGTGCGTTAGCCACAATTTGGTAACTACGTTTTACTTATAGAGATTATATAGTTTTTCTGTTTTGATATGGGTGCCATTTGTGAAAAAGTGAGAACAGGATGTGATTGGTTGTCACCTTTGTATTCACTTTTTAGAAATTCATGGTAAACTGTCATCATGTCAGCATTTTCAATCAATAAGGTCCTGTTCACACCATGTTTTTTTGTATGAACTGTTGAACTAAAGATTAGAAAAATGGGAACCTTCAAAACAGGATTCAACAGCATTCCTATCCAGTTGCAACCTGTTGCCATTGACTTCTATTGTACAAAAAAACAGGATCTATCTGGACATCTTAAACAGGACAGAAAAAGAGCCTGCATCACTTTTGTATCCGGTTGCATCTTGTTTTAATGGTAAATCTTTTCAACAACAACAAAAAAGTACTTTTTAAACAGGATTCAAAAACCTGGTATGAACCTAGCCTTATAAAGTGATAACTCAAATGTAGTTAATTCAAAAGTGACCACCAATACGGCTGCATATCCCATTGTCATATTCTTCATTTTATCATTTCAATTTTATCATTTAAAATGTGAAATTGTATAAGGAAGATAAAAAATAAATTTTCTTTATTCACACTTGCCAATTATCGATACAATCGCTCTGGTAACTGGTAATCGTAACAATAAATTGCCAGTGTAGATGGGCAATAATTGCACTTAAAATGTATGTTGTTTGCGGTTTATTTTGGCAATCAGAGTCTCCAGTGTACTCCAAATTACTCTATAGATTTCTTTCTTTACTAACCTGGCCGTCAGATAGACCACAAAGTATCTATTCATTTTGCTTTTAAAAGCAAGCTGTCCAGCAACCAGAGAAAAAGACTAAAAGTCACCTTAGTGCTATTATATTGTGCCATGTCAATCAAGGGAACACTTATATTTTTAAGTGCTGATAATGGATCCAAATATAAATTGATCTTTTGTGGTTGTATTGAAAATGTTGATCAATTGTCTTTCTAACCTTTCTCAATGTGAGAAAGTATCAAACATTACTGGAGATTTATATTGATTGGCATATGAAATGTATTACTTATTTATCTGTTATCTATATATGAAATTAAGGCATTATGGTAATGTTCGGGGATGTCTTGTTGCACTTATACTTTATTTGTATTCCAGTAGGTGAGTCTCTCTGAACTTTATTACTGTGATATTTTGTATGATTGTTTTTGTATAAGGAACCTAGATTTTGTGTCCTCCTATTATCATCATAACGTTGTGCTTTTTATCCTAAAGTGGTCCATATGCTTTTTTAAATGATGTAATCTTTTTTTTATTAAATAATAATAAAGATGAAGATTTCAATATTATAGGCATTGGTTGTAGTTTGTAAATATTTATTACTGGAGGTAAAATGCAGCTAAAAGATTTGTGTCACTGATTTTGGGGTGTTATCTTTATGATATAGTTTACAGTTTAAGATATATCCCCTTATTACATTTAGGTAAATTATTTTACTTTTACTTTTTAGTGTCTCATTTTGCCATTTTCAGTTACTTTCACTTTGAAGCGAATAAGCTCTGACCAATCAATGATTCAGTGTAGCTCCGCATAGTATGTGAGTTTGCATGATCGACCAATCGGCTCCTAAGTTCTCTATTCTAAAAAGACTGAAAAAGGGTGGAAACCCCCATGGATATTAATCAGCAACCATTGTGTTAAAATCCAGGTCAGCTGCAGTGTAAGTTACCGTTAGAAAATCCAGTCAAAGTCACATGTGCAGGATGCATTTATCATATGATTCTATAATGATGTGCAAGATACATTTATCATATGCTTCTATAATGATGTGCAGGATACATTTAGCATATGATTCTATAATGATTGCACCAAAGACATTAGTATATCTAAAAATATTATTAATAATTATCCGACAGAGCAGATTTCTCTTCACTATTTGGAATAATTTAGCATTGGCAATTGTAGCGTCCATGACCACGGGCCGTCGGGTTTCCTCACCTCCCGACGCCCGCAGCCATGGTTCCGTGAGCGCTGGTCCCCATCTCCTTCCTAGGAGACGCTAGAGCTCACTTCCACTCCGGTCTGCTGTGTCCCGTAGGGAAATCATCTTAATCATCATAATCAACTGCCCATGATTTCCTGGTCTATAAGAAGGCCCCAGCCCTTCTGATCCTTGCCTAAGCATTGTTAGTTATCCCAAGTCTGTCTTGCAAATGGTCCCTTAGTGTTTCCCGTTCCAGTTGTTACCCGTGCTCTGTTATCTAGGTGTTCCTGTATCCCGTGCTGTTCTTGTTCCTGTGCCTACTAGTGTCGGAGTCGTGTCACGCCCTGTGTCATCTGCCACGTCCAGAGGAATTCGCCAACCTGCGGCACCTGTGTTATCTGCCACGTTTGGCGTTACTTGCTGCACCCATCTCAATCAGTGCCAGAGCTGCGGCCACTGTCTGGACTATCCAGGTACCCTTGTGCGGGAAATTGTATTGAAGGGGTTCCCTGTTGTTTGGACAGCTGCCTCCCCGCTACGGCGGTACGGCCTAGTGGGTCAACATGACAGTACGCTCAGGCCATGGACCCCGCTTGTCCATCTGAGACCTTGACGACATAAGCCATGCTGACCGAGATGGAGGATCTCCAGTCACGACAAGACCAACTCCATCTGTCGGTGAACGCCATAGCCCATCGGCTGCTTGCTCCAACCACAGTCGTCACCGCACCCATTCCTGCTGTTCCTCCTGCTACACTTCCTGTCTGTACCAGTACCAATCCCCTGTGCTTCCTGCCACTACCTCCACGCTATGACGGAGATCCGAGGTCCTGCCGGGGATTTTTGAATCAGTGCCAGATCCACTTCAGACTGCATGCCAGGTCCTTCTCTTCGGATGACGTCAGGATCCCCTTCATCATCTCTCTCCATACTGGCAAAGCCCTGGCATGGACTAATCCTGTGGGAACAGAAACCCGTGACTTGCAGTGCTTCTTACGGACCTTCCGCTCGATCTTTGAGGAACCTGGGAGAGTTTCTTCGGCTGCTGCATCCCTGCTGACCCTACACCAGGGAGACCTCTCCATGGGTGAGTATGCCATTCAGTTCCGTATCCTGGTTGCTGAGTTGAGCTGGAACAACGAGGCTTTGGTGGCCACATTCTGGCAGGCACTGTTTTCAGGGATTAAGGACAAGCTGACTGCTCGAGATCTGCCATCTACCCTGGACGATCTTATCCTACTCGCCTCCTGGGTTGACATGAGGATCCAGGAGCGTTCCCAAGAGGTACTCCGGGAGAGAGAACTTCCTAGGCTGGATTCTACTTTCCAGCAATCCTCCACAGTCATCCCACCAGAGGATCTTGTACAGAGTAACTAAGCCAAGTTGTCTATCCAGGAGAGACAGCGCATAGGCACCTCTGGACTTTGTCTGTATTGCGGCCTCGGAGGCCATATTGTGCGTCTGTTACCCCAGAGGCCAGAGAGACCCCATTGCCTAGGATTGGTTGGAGAGACAACTCTAGGTGGAACGGTACCTAATAGAGCATTCTTTTCCAAGCTGACTATTCCTGTGACCCTAGTATCCGACGAGAGGACGCATCGAGTTTCTGCCTATCTTGACTCTGGATCTGCGGCAAACTTCATTCAAAAGGAGCTAGTGGATCATCTTCAGTTGCCCACAGTTCCCCTGGAGACATCTTTGGCTGTTGCCTTGGTGAATGGACTGCCTCTGCCTAATCCTATCGTTTCTAAAACCAAGCCGTTGAAGCTCCAGGTTGGAGTTCTTCATTCTGAACTGATTTCTTTCCTTGTTTTGCCAAAGGCCATCAATTCTGTTCTGCTGGGCCATGGCTTCGCCTACATGTCCTGGACTGGAATTCTGGAGAGGTTCTCCAATGGGGCTACAAGTGCCCTGGTCGTTGTCTGTTGCAGGTCCATCCTGTCCAGCCTCCTCTGCCTTAGTCATTGGCGGGACTCCCCCCCCTTAGTTTGCAGATGTTTTCAGCAAAAGGGAGGTTGAGACGCTGCCTCTACATCGGACTTATGACTGTCCCATTGAACTGGTTCCTAATGCCTCTCTCCCCCGTGGCTGAGTACATCCTCTCTCCTTGCCAGAGTCTCTATCCATGTCAGCCTATATCAAGGAGAATTTGGAGAGGGGTTTCATACGAAAATCTTCCTCCACGGCCGGGGCTGGATTCTTCTTCTTTAAAAAGAAGGACAAATCCCTTCGACCCTGCATTGACTACCGTGGTCTCAACCAGATCACAGTCAAGAACAAATACCCGTTGCCACTTATATCCAAGCTGTTTGATCGCATACGAGGAGCAAAATGTTTTGTAAGCTAGACCTGCGGGGGGCTTATAACCTAGTCCGGATTCGCCGGGGTGACGAATGGAAGACGGCATTTCACACCCGGGATAGGCACTATGAATACCTAGTTATGAACTTCGGACTGTGTAACGCTCCTGCAGTATTTCAGGAGTTCGTTAATGATATCTTCTGTGATCTCCACTATGTCTGTGTTGTTGTGTTGTTGTTTATCTCAATGATATTTTGATTTTCTCCGCAGATTCGACGACTCATCAGAGGCATGTCCGTCAAGTTCTACTACGATTAAGGGAGAATCGTTTATACGCCAAGCTGGAGAAGTGCGTCTTTGAGAGGAGTTCTCTGCCCTTCCTGGGCTACATCATCACGGATCAAGGTCTCAAGATGGATCCTGAGAAAGTGAGAGCTGTCCTGGAGTGGCTACGTCCTCAAGGCTTAAGGGCCATACAGTGGTTCCTGGGGTTCTCCAATTTCTACCGGCAGTTTATTCCTAACTTCTCTTATCTGACGGCTCCCATCCCTACCCTTTATTAGCCTCAAGAGAGCCTTCAGTTCAGCGTCGATCCTCCATCATCCTGACGTATCTCGTCAGTTCTCACTGGAAGTAGACGCTTCCTCTGTTGGTGCTGGGTCACTTCTGTTCTAGAGGAGCTCCAAAGGAAAGGCAGTAGTATGTGGCTAATATTCTAGACTTTTTTCCTCTGCTGAGCGCAATTACTCTATTGGAGATCGGGAGCTACTGACCATCAAATTGGCTCTGGAGGAGTGGAGACATCTTCTAGAGGACACAGCTCACCCCATCCTGATCTTCACCGACCACAAGAACCTTACCTACCTTCAGTCTGCACAACGACTGAATCCCCGTCAAGCCAGGTGGTCGCTGTTCTTCACCCGTTTCCAGTTTATGCTCCACTACCGTTCCGCGGACAAGAATGTGAGGGCCGATGCCCTGTCCAGATCGTTTGAGACGGAAGACACGGTGGAGTCCCTTCAGACTATCATAGACCCGTCCTGCATTGTCACTGCTAATCCTCTGCAGGTTAGAGACATCCCTCCGGGGAGGACTTTTGTTCGCTGGGGACACAGTTCTAAACTAGCTGGACACGCTGGTGTCCGTAAAACCCGAGACCTGATTGCTCGTCACTTCTGGTGGCCCACGCTACCTAAAGATGTTCTGAACTTTGTCTCTTCTTGCACGGTGTGTGCTTCCAACAAAGTTACTCACTCCAAGCCTGCCGGCCTGCTTCAACCTCTGCCTGTACCCAACGCCCCCTGGCAGCACATTGCGATGGACTTTGTCACAGACCTTCCCTCCTCAGCAAGATGCAACACTGTCTGGGTGATGGTGGAGCGGTTCTCTAAGATGGCACATTTTATCCCGCTGACCGGCCTATCTTCTGCTCCCCGACTAGCGAGTCTCTTCATTCAACACATCTTTTGCTTGCATGGCTTGCCTCTTCACATTGTGTCCGACCGTGGGGTTCAGTTTACGTCAAAGTTCTGGAGAGCCCTCTGTAAACTCCTGGATGTGAGATTGGTCTTACCAGCCAGTTATTAAATGTACACCTTTAAATGCTTTTTTTCAAATATATACACTACCGTCAAAAGTTTAGGGTCACTTAAAAATGTCCTTATTTTTGCAAGAAAAGCACAGTTTTTTTCAATGAAGATAACATTAAATTAATCAGAAATACATTCTATACATTGTTAATGTGCTAAATGACTATTCTAGCTGCAAACGTCTGTTTTTTAATGCAATATCTACATAGGTGTATAGAGGCCCATTTACAGCAACCATCACTCCAGTGTTCTAATGGTACATTGTGTTTGCTAACTGTGTTAGAAGGCTAATGGATGATTAGAAAACACTTGAAAACCCTTGTGCAATTATGTTAGCACCGCTGTAAACAGTTTTGCTGTTTAGAGGAGCTATAAAACTGACCTTCATTTGAGCTAGTTGAGAATTTTGAGCATTACATTTGTGGGTTTGATTAAACTCTCCAAATGGCTAGAAAAAGAGAGCTTTCATGTGAAACTCGACAGTATATTCTTGTTCTTAGAAATGAAGGCTATTCCATACGAGAAATTGCCAAGAAACTGAAGATTTCCTACAACGGTGTGTACTACTCCCTTCAGAGGACAGCACACACAGGCTCTAACCAGAGTAGAAAGAGAAGTGGGAGGCCCCGCTGCACAACTGAGCAACAAGACAAGTACATTAGAGTCTCTAGTTTGAGAAATAGACGCCTCACAGGTCCTCAACTGGCAGCTTCATTAAATAGTACCCGCAAAACGCCAGTGTCAATGTCTACAGTGAAGAGGCGACTCCGGGATGCTGGCCTTCAGGGCAGAGTGGCAAAGAAAAAGCCATATCTGAGACTGGCTAGTAAAAGGAAAAGATTAATATGGGCAAAAGCACACAGACATTGGACAGAGGAAGATTGGAAAAAAGTGTTATGGACAGACGAATCGAAGTTTGAGGTGTTTGGAACACACAGAAGAACATTTGTGAGATGCAGAACAACTGAAAAGATGCTGGAAGAGTGCCTGACGCCATCTGTCAAGCATGGCGGAGGTAATGTGATGGTCTGGGGTTGCTTTGATGCTGGTAAAGTGGGAGATTTGTACAAGGTAAAAGGGATTTTGAATAAGGAAGGCTATCACTCCATTTTGCAACGCCATGCCATACCCTGTGGACAGCGCTTGATTGGAGCCAATTTCATCCTACAACAGGACAATGACCCAAAGCACACCTCCAAATTATGCAAGAACTATTTAGGGAAGAAGCAGGCAGCTGGTATTCTATCTGTAATGGAGTGGCCAGCGCAGTCACCAGATCTCAACCCCATAGAGCTGTTGTGGGAGCAGCTTGACCGTATGGTACGCAAGAAGTGCCCATCAAGCCAATCCAACTTGTGGGAGGGGCTTCTGCAAGCATGGGGTGAAATTTCTCCCGATTACCTCAGCAAATTAACAGCTAGAATGCCAAAGGTCTGCAATGCTGTAATTGCTGCAAATGGAGCATTCTTTGAGGAAAGCACAGTTTGAAGGAGAAAATTATTATTTGAAATAAAAATCATTATTTCTAACCTTGTCAATGTCTTGACTATATTTTCTAGTCATTTTGCAACTCATTTGATAAATATAAGTGTGAGTTTTCATGGAAAACACAAAATTGTCTGGGTGACCCCAAACTTTTGAATGGTAGTATATATATATATATATATATATATATATATATATATATATATATATATATATATATATATATTATTATGAAGTCAATGTTTTATGTAATTATAATTATTTTTTTCTTTTGTTACAAATTAGAAGTTGTATCGTTCGCTATCAGCCAAATCTGTCAGTCAAATGAACTGACTGCTGGGCTATGAGCGGGTCCACTGTGTGTCTAATAAACAGGATCACAGTAATATCAATCACATCTTCATAAACTTAGATGTGATTGTCATTTTAATGGTGCTGTGTGTTAGAGAAACACAGGACCCGAGTCGTGAGTTCAGCTGAACTGACGGAATTGGCTGATAGCGAACAACACAGCTTCTATGTATAGAGTATACATAGAAGCTGTATCAGAAAAACTTAATAACATTTTTATTAAAAGTCAATTCAGAAAATGTTTATAATCACACAGGACAATGATTTTATAGAAACAAAATAAAAAAAACAGTTTTCAAGGGTGTACATAGCCTTTAAGGCCAGATCCTAATATTTAGTAGGGTTGCAATCTGTGGTGATTCATTCAGGTATATTTTTTCAGAAGCGGAGACATTACTAGGACATCATGTGGATGAAGTGCTAGAAGGACCTGGAAACCTTGGTTATTTCAACACCACGGTCATTACAGACTTCGGATTGCTCTTGAAAATGTAACCCAGCAACACTTTGAAAAACCTTTACACTGTTTCATATTCCCTCACTCTTGTTTGATTGGTTACTGGACTTATCAGGTTTTGTTTTTTTAATAATGCCATATACAATACATGCTCAGCTATACGCTGGCTGGTTAGATTTTGATCTGACATAATCTAAGTGGTAGGAACATATTGGAACATTATTGGCATGGTATGAATTTAATCTACTGACGGTGCAAGGGTCATCTTTTTCATTGTTTTATATTCAGGTAATAAAGGTTGCATTTTTGGACTCGTTTTTTCAGCGAATGGTTTATTGTGTCTTATGATCCACATGCCTAGGTAATCATCAGTTATATTAATGTAGAATGTCCATTCAGTAGCAGTAACAACTTGTCAGGCAAAATTATTTGTTAGGCAGTGCCCCAGAAACGTGAGAGCTGAATAACAAAATGGACGTCCAACATACATAAAATAGGGTTTTCCTTTTTGTTAGACTGGTACATCCTTAAAAGTGCCAGCATGATAACGTATAGTATGCAACCTGGCAGATTCCAAATGTTGTGCTTGTTTTAATGAGTTCAAATTGTCATATTAGTTTAAATTCATATAAAATGAAAATATTATCTTAAATGCATCAATGAACAGAGTAAAATCAATGGTTACAAGTTGGTAATCTCTTTACCTGGCCTGTGCCGTATGTTCTTCAGGGATCCACATTTTGATGTTATATGACTAAGGTCAATCTTCTTGGTAACAATCTGGATCTGTAACAATAGATCAAAAAAATTAAGTTACATATATAGAAAGTAAATCTGGATGACCCTGGATGGGAATTGGCAAGAAATTGCTGGATTTTTTATTTAGAAATTGATTCATGCTATAGTGGTAGTGAGTACAGACAGAGGTCAGTGGTGCAGCATGTAACAAAACAAGTAGTTACATTATATTCAGAAGACATTGGTTAATGTGCAAGAAGTGGTTAAAATATAGGTTATCAACATAGGAGTAAAGAAATCATTTGACCTTGAGCAATCTTTTAATATTTTATTTTGAGGACACTACAATAACTGAATGACTCTGGATTGAACATCCGAGCCTTCTCTTCAGACCCCTCTTCTTTCTCACTGTCTGTGCCTCTATTAAAAAATAGTTCTTTTTTCTGAGTGTCATTTCATTATCAAACATCCCAATTACATGTATCAGTAAAATATGTGCTTATATTGTAGTTGTGAAAGAAGTTGTCCCTTTCCATTTGTTCTATTAGGACATATGGATATCATAGATCGGAAATACCCCACTCTTCACCAACCTCAGAACTTCAGGAAAGAGCAGCTTCAAATCTGTATTACATGATCACCCATTGATGGTTGGTAAGGGAGATATATGTGGCCACCTTAAGATTTTCTTAGCATTATCATCTAATCAGTGGGGGTTTCACTAGCCGGACCCATGGCAATCAGCTGATCGCCAGGGTGTCCATCACATGAGGAGGTTATTCAGATGTGACTACTCCTTTAATGATTCTTCTAGCCAATCACAGGTTGCCACATATGTTTGGGGGCAGTTTGACTCTTTAGCCAAGGTGATGTGGTATATTTTGGGCAATCATAGTTTTACATTTAAAAAGTCTTATACGCCTATGATTGGCTCAATACGAACATTTCATTGTATGCTATTGGCTAAATCAGAGTCTTGGTCACATTGTAAACGATTGGCTGAAAACAGTCTACTCCCTTTTTGAAAGATATTATTTTAATTGTTTTGATCAATAAAGTCAGAGGAGTATTTTTGGGTATACAATGCAGCATCTCTGTGTCGCTTACTTCTCTCTGATATTTCGATGTAACCTATGATTTGGATCTGGATACATTTACTGGGCGAGTGTCAGTTGATATACTCATCTAAAACTTCAGTCTAATATATATTTAGCCATGATTGCGTCAACACTGCTCATGTGGCCAAATTAACTAAAAAAGTGAACATTGAAGAGACATATAACAGACAGAACAGGTGCTAAAAGGTTAGAAGTAGTATAAAAGGGTGGAGCCTTAAAGGATCTTTAGAAGGAGCACCAAGGAAGTGTTGGAGGAGATCCCATCATAAAGTGTGCCCTTACTTACTTCACCTCCCCCAGCATTATGAGTGATATTATCCTTGGAACCGCAACGAGACTGAACATCACTATAATCAATCTTCTCACTTAAGATTTTAACCTAAAAGGAACAGGAAGCAAAGTAAACGTGTTCTAATAAGTAAAAGGTAGCAGCAAACAAAAATTAACTGCTACCTTAGGGTGCTCCTAAAAATAGGCAAAAATCCAAGGGTTTGTATCATAAGCTTTCTATACTGCACAAGTATTACTAGTTTTGTGATTCAATGAATGGGAATCCTACATAGTTACATAGTTATTTGGTTGAAAAAAAGATAAATAACCCTTCATACTATATTGTTTCAGAAAACAATATAAACTGATTTGCTGCTTCTGCTGAAACCAGTCCTTGTAGATCATAATACAGCTTTAAAACTTTTACAGTAAAGAACCATTTTTTCACAGTTGGCGATTGAACATGTTTTACCTACAGCTACAGAGAGTGCCTATGTGTATTTTGAGGTCTGTCGGAGGTTTTCACTGTATTTTTTGGGTGGTCTATATCTATATATAAGTTGATCATATCTCTTAATTGCCTTTTGTCAAGGTGGAATAAAGTAAACTCTCTGTGTTTACCTGTGTACACCATTTTACAAACAGAAGTAATCTACACAAAAAGTTCAGCAACTTTGTAAATATCTTGCACTACTCATTTGTATGTACTGATCCTGGTTACATCTAGTATTGTACCTTAGAATGGTATTCAAAATTCTGTAGGCTTCATAGCAAAAATTTCCCAGCAGGCTCAATGTCAATGTCATTTTGGAAGTCTAATCTATAAATCCACTAATATAAGAAAAATTAAAAGGAGAGAGGCAGAGCCCCATAGAGCAGTACAGTCTCAATCCAGTAGTTTGACATGGCGGTCTATAGGTAAGATGCTCCCATTAAATTGCTTGTGCTACAACGCAGGCACCACACACTACTAAATAGTGGGTAACATCAGTCTGCAGCAGCCTCTGCTTACATTTACGTCAACCCTACTTAAGAACCTGACCGTATGGTTTTGAAACAGTGTCCTGGAGTATTGTTAAAAAAAAATCGCCAGTGTTATAACATTAGTTATTCTTTCTGCAAGTGCTTGGAGGTTCACACAATTTTTGACCCTTACTTATTATTTATACCAAACAATGTAAACTAACTGATCTGAATGTATTAACAAAAAATATCAAAGATTCTAGGGGATCTGGTCTATAATACAAGCTGTACCTCATGACCAGTGCAAGATAAGTAATGCAATGTATTTTCAAAGACACTCAACTTTTTATGAGGAAAATTTATTTTGAAGTTTCACTATAACTGAGATGCCCCTTATAAATTATTTTCACTTTTAGATAAGGCAACACTTGTGCTTTTTAAACCATCAAGATTATGTCTTTCTCTCTTAATACATGAAAGTGGTCTGCTGGCATCTGAAACAGAATATTGTCAGTGAATGCTGTTATCTAGTCGATCTTAATGTAATTATTCTATATCTCCCATGTGTGTACTCAACAGTATGGCATAACTTAAAGAGATTATCTGGTGAAAGCAAAAGTAGGTAAAATGCATATGAACTAAAAACAACACTCTTGTTATGCTGGAAATAGTTTTTTTTACGATATGTCTGTAGCAGCTGAAATAAAAAATCATACCATAAGTGTAGTTCTTGACGTGTTTGACTAGCTGTCAATCAAAAAATACTTGAATTTGAGTTATAATCCGCCACATATAGGAAAAGTTGAAGATTGTTGGAATATTAGATCTTTGTTTATCTCTCTATTGGGGATGCTCTTACCTGTCCACCTTTAGGCTGATACTTAATGTTGTCTGTAGATCCAATCTTAGATCTTATATTCTTCAGGTCAGGCAGGGGCTGGCTCATAATGCGCAACTGTTTTAGTGTGCCAGGAGACTTGGGAGGTGTTCGTAGCAGGGCAATTTTCTTCTCAGAGGCTACATACATGGCAGATTTTGGAGTTCCTGGAGTGCGGGGTGTGCGTGAATAACTTGGTGTGCCTGGTGTACCAGGAGTTCGAGACGAGTAGCTTGGTGGTGTTCCTGGGGTAATAGCTGTGGATCCAGGTGTAGTAGGAGTAGATGTTCCACTCTTTCCTGTTCGACTCCAAATTGGCTCAGATCCTATATAAAAAAAAAAAAAATTAGAAAGTACTAAAAAAAGAAGAAAAGAGAATAAGAACACACATAGATAGATAGTTCCGAGAGAGTTAGAACTTTTAAATCCCCTCCCTAATAATTGTCACAAATAAAAACTTCTCTTAAAATCTGGAACTGTTACTTTTAGCAAAAGCATTTCAGACAAATTCAAAATATCTATAGTTACAGTCAGTCACCCTAGACCCTGTGGGCAAACAATATCTCCCAAAGGGTAACAATAGAGAGAAAGCTAGGAAACCTTAACTACCAATGCCTAACCATTAACAACCTCTAAAGGTTTCAGCTTCCTTAATTTGTGGGCTTGATGTTGTGCTGAAATCAGTACAGTATACTAAGGACTCCATTCAATCACATTTGAGATCCCTACAAAATATACAACATATGCAGACCCTCAATCTATATAAATGTCAACAGTTTCTTAATGTCGTTGACAATAAAGTTAGGCATTATTAAAATAGGGTAATGTTTTTGTTGATATACTGATCAAAATCTTTAATGGTACCTTGAGACGTCCTCCTACATCTTCAGTTGGAATTAAAAGTGCTGCAGAATTCTAAGGTCTACAGACTTGTCTACTTCTAAAACAAGGTGTATAAAATTTGTAGTTTACACAAGTTACGATAAATTTATAACACCCACATTTGACCTTGGTGGTGCAAAACGCGTTTCAATGGCTGATCTTTTCCACATGGCTCAGAGGTCAAATCTAAGTTGACTTGCCAATATGTTTTACATATTCTAACAGTGTGTTCAATGTGTTTCATGCCAAGATACAGCACTGTTTATGCTCTGTTCGGCATGTTTCCCCTCACTAGGACCACTGGGTATTTGCAAATAATCTGCCTCCCAAAAATTACAATTTGCAATCACATATTTAGACTAAAATACCGGTCTATTGAAATGTCATTTTATCGTTAGCCTTTTGTAAACGAGGAACATTCACTGGAATCAAAAAGTAATAGTAACATTTGATCTCCTAATGTTTTGGTCAGCGGTGGATTAAAGCGTCTTTGTTCCCTAAAGCATTTGCAGCCCAGGCACAAACCTTATAATCTTAAAAATGAACGTCATTAACTTTCATTTTATCAATACATACAAGCATCGGTGAACATACTTGTGGTGCGTCTCATGGAGGATGTGCTGGTGGACAAAGAGTTTTCTTCCTTATCTATAGGGATAATTTTCCTAGTTGGGTGGATTGAGGAAGGTCTAGGTAGAGAAGAACGTTTCTCTGGGCTCTTGGTCATTCCATCCTAGAAAAGAAGGCAAAGATCAAGATAACATTCTTAATTACATAATGTCATATCATTAAGAGATGACATTGAAAATATTCAGTTGATTGGTTCATTTTTCCTTTTTTTTACACCTTAATCATAGCTCCACAATTCACAAGTAAGTGAGGCTAGAATATATATATTTTTTTCCGTTTAGCTTGGTTCTAAAAAACAAAAACAAAGCTTAACCCATTTTTCATTAGAGTTAGGCCTTATGCACATGGCAGAGTTGTACAGCGGCACAAAGAGTCCACTGCAGCTCCACATGGAGCTATCACATATCTCCACATATCTGCCTGCATATGAAACTCTGTATGATGCTTCTAGGGAAGAAAATCTCTGTTATACGGCAAGTTATGGAACATGGCACAAATTTTTTTCTGAAATCGGGGGTTTATGGATGTGCAATATGGCCCCATACATCTCTAAGGGTGCTCATTATGATTCTGTACAGCAATCAGGCATAATATAGCAATGTGCATGATACCTTATGATAACCATATTTACTTAATGAGGAGAATTGCGAATTAACATTTCTGATTCATAGACCAACCTACTTGGCTGCCAGTGGATAATAGAATATTATCGATAAAATACAATAAAGCAATAGCTACATTGGGCACAACTATAAATAAGTGAAAGAAGGAATAGTATATTGGGTTTCGCATATAGATATACACTATATGGACAAAAGTATTTGGACACCTACACTTTACACCTACAAGAACTTTTATGACATCCCATTCTAAATCCATAGACATCAATATGGAGTTGGCCCCCGTTTGTAGCTAAAACAGCTTCCAATCTTCTGGGAAGGCTTTCTACAAGATTTCTGTGGGAATTTTCTCTAATTCATCCAGATGAGCATTTGTAAGGTCAGACACAGATGTTGGACGAGAGGGCCTGGGTCGCAATCTCCATTCTAGTTCATCCCAAAGGTGTTCGATGGGGTTGAGGTCAGGGCTCCGTGTGGGCCATTCAAGTTCTTCCACACCAAACTCACCCAAATATGCCTTTACGGACCTCACTTTGTGCACTGGGGCACAGTCATGGTGGAACAGAAAAGGGCCTTCCACAAAGTTGGAAGCATACAATTGTCCAATTGACTTGGTATGCTGAAGCATTAAGATTTCCCTTTACTGGAACTATGGGGCCTAGGCCAACTCTTGAAAAACAATCCTATAGCATTATTCCTCTTCCACCAAACTTTACAGTTGGCACAATGCAGTCAGGCAGGTAACTTTCTCCTGTCATTCACCAAACCCAGACTTGTCCGTCAGACTGCCAGGGTGAGAAGGGTGATTCGTCACTCCACAGAACATGTTTCTACTGCTCCAGAGTCTAGTGGTGGTGTGCTTAACACCACTCCATCCGACACTTGGCATTGTGCTTGGTGTTGTAAGACCATGTATGCAGCTGCTCGGCCATGGAAACCCATGCCCTGAAGCTCCCGTCACAACGTTTTTGTGTCGATCTTAATTCCAGAGGAGGCTTGATACTCTGCAGTTACTAAGTCAGCAGAGCATTGGTGACTTTTATGTACAATGCGCCTCAACTCTCGTCGACCCAGCTCTGTAACCTTACGTGGACTGACACTTTGTAGCTGAGTTGCTGTGGTACCTAAATGCTTCCACTTTGCAATATCACTTACAGTTGATTGGGGAATATCTAGGAGGGAAAAAATTTCATGAACTCTCTTGTTGCAACAGTGGCATCCTATTACAGTACCACACTCTAATTCAGTGATCTCTTTACAAATGTTTGCATGGCTAGGTGCTTAATCTTATAGACATTTGGCAATGGGACTGAATGAAACACCTGAATTCAATGTTCTAGTGGGGTGTCTCAATACTTTTGTCCATATAGCGTAACAAATTTTTCAACATTTTTATTTCCGCAAATTGAATCCTATGATCCACTTATTGACAAATAAACAAAAGTACAAAGTAAAACACATGATACATATATTCTTTTTCCACTTTTGAACAGTGAGATGTTGGGTAGTCTGCTTTTCCTTAAATATGTTTAGCCGGGAGCAAGAGAACAATATATTTAAAGGGGAGGTGAATGTTCAATGTAAATGTACACAATATTGAGAATCGTATTTATCAAACATCCATTCACGGGCCATTCTACCTAAGAAATGACATAAGAAATAATTCACACTAGCATTGCCCTTTGCTTTTAAAATTATGTTTTTATTTTAAAATGTTAAGGAAAGGATTGATGAATCATCGTTCCAACTAATATGTGCTTGTTAAAATCCATTGTCACATTTATTTTTAAGGGACTCAGAGTAATGAAGCATTCATTACACAGCATTAAGGATATAATTTTATATTGTAAAGAATTTATAGTTATTCATTAATATTAATTGTACGTAGAAAGGATTATGTGTAGATAAAGAGTAAATACCTGACAGATATTTCAGTTTAAATGGTTACAATGCCAAGTTTGCACTTAAAGAATATCTCCTGATTTATTATCTTATTTACCTTTATACTCAGAAATCTATCTCCATGGTCTGATTGGTATAAAGCATACCCTCTTTTGGATTAGTAGGTATATATTGCCCAGCTCAAACACTAACCCCATAAACAGCGAGCCTATTCTTCATTTCTGCATAGAGGTTGGAAATAATTTCTTTGCACTCTCGGGGTTAAATAATTTATTTTCAGTCACGGGGTAAACTATTCATCCACAACCCCAGTGTATAGCTGAGATACAACTTTAAATTAAGATATGTAAACCATGGGTGGAGCCTGGGTTGAAGACAGGCCTAATAATAATTATTTATGGTGGGGTAGAATAAAAGGAACAAAAAGATAGCATTTTATTCTGAGACGCTATTCACACTGGCATATGATGGCTTCCGTTTTTACAGGATCCATAACAGATCTGTTATGATCTGATGTTATCTGTTTTTGGTAATGCCATTTTAACCCATATGATATAGGTATTCTGGTTATGTGTTAACATCAGAGTGATGTTAATATACTAAAAGTATGGTATAAAATAGATAAAAAGATTTCCTTAATAGAACATATTCACATGTGGAAGATTTTATCCACTGCGGAGTGGTCCAAAATCTTCATGCGTTATGTGTGGGTTTCTGTACCAGTGCAGATTTTTCTCCACAGAATGGGGCAGATTTACTAGTGTCTGAGTCTAAAAAAGTGTTGCCGCAGTTTGGTGCAATTTTGAGGTTTGCCCCTAACTAGACACTTTTTAAAAGTGCTCCAAAATAGGGGTGTGACTTAGCAAGAAAATATTGTGGATTGAAATAAGCCAATGTGCACTAAAAATGCACCAAAAAACTGGCACAAAAATCGGGCGGAAAATCAATAGTGGCATAAAGAAGAGAAAAGTGTCTAACAGGTCATGCAAGATGCGGCAAAATTATCATGCAGCATGCACCGCTGTGATAAATTTGGCGAATCTTGTGCCTGTCTGGTCTATGTTTACGCTGTCTCATTATTAGAGAGCATTAGTAAATGTGGGCCAATGGGTATGGTGCATTGTACTTAAGTTACAGATTTTCAGTGCGGCTTCCACACCGAAAAACGGCAGCTAATTGGCTGTGTTTGAGCATATCCTGGTTTTGAGTGATCGAGACAATGTCAATTGCTAAAATACAAGTATAATAAAAAATAAAGTAAAATAGAGCTCACCAAAAGAACACAAGTACTGTGTATCCAACCGTTGTTCCTACAATTCTAACATTGTTAATACAGATTTTTAAATATAGTCATATAAAAGTACAGAGAAAAGAGATCTTTTACTCACAGTAATTCTTTCCCTGGACTGCCGAAGACCACTAGGAGTTTGTTGGGAATCACCCCCTGTTGGCATCAGCACAAAAAAGGAAGAGAAAAACTTAATGGTTACAAGTGATAAATGTAAATATTCTGGAACCACCTGGAGGAGGTCTGGGTAGATCAGTTTGCTTCCTTGTAATGCCCACGCTATCAATAGCTGCACATGCTGGCTGTTATTTACTCATTTTAATATAGAGTTTACATTTAGCATTTTATGTATTGCGTTTAGTTTTATACAAATCCATTATAGAAATATGTAACTTATGGAAAGGAGCAGAATAAAGTTGTCTGGGTACATGGCCTATGTCTTCATATTTCTGTGAGTTTTTAAAAAGACCTTGCTACATATTTCTGTTAGAATTGTTTTTCACACTCACCGGTAAGAATAACCGCATCATTATTTGAACAATATAATTTGATCATCACTGAATCTGTTGACTACAACTGAGTAGTCACTAAAATAATGATAGAAACTAATCTTCTCTTCAAAACAGAGCTATAACCCATAAATGTGAGTGGTCTGTCCAGGAAACGCAGGGCTCACAACTGCCTTGAATTATCACGGGTGCCTAGAGTTGATGTCACAATGATGTATATAGGTGACTTAACAATCAAGACTAGTCAACAATGCTAAGTGCTTGCTTACTTACTCAGTGGTAAGTCAGGTAGCCTGGCTCTGGTAATACACAATGTTACTATGGCCACAAGCTAGACAAGCAAGACAAACCAGATGGTGTGTGCTCAGCCAACTAGTCAACCGTATCAGCTAATGTAATATCATTTCTATATTACACCTTGAGCGGGATCCGAAACTGTAAAGTGCACATTCATTCTTTGTAGACTGCCAGTAGATACTCCTTCACCCATTTTCTTATATTGAAGAATAACTACTGATACTTGCAGCCTACCTATAAGTTTAATTGAATGTAGTACAGAAAGGCATCAGAGCTTTTTTTTACTGTTAGGACAAAATATAAAATGAGATACAATTTAACGTCACATTCTATTGGTGATCCAGTCTTCTGTAAACCTGCATTCCTGATTGAACTCCAAAATATTCATAGGTAACAACGCTTGCTGGATTAAACAGCTCCCCCCAGTGTGTACCGCAAAATCCGATACAGATGTTTATAAAAAATAGAATCCTTCTGAGGCTCGCACAGACTAAAAATGTTAGATTTAATAAATGAAGGAGAGATGAATGTTGCCAAGGTACCAGTGGAATCAACAAATATACTAAGCTAATGTACATAGTGTAGTGATTACCAAGACTTATCTGTTTCGTAAAGTTAATTTCTTAATAACAATATCAGCCTAGTATGCACAAAACATATTTCTAGGTAGTTATTAAAGGAATACTCCAGGAAAAACTGATACACTGTTATATGCCTTGTGTACGGCCTTAATGGGTGGTGCATGACTTCTCTCTTTTTGGTGCTTTTTGAGTCAAGTACCCACCACTCAAGCCCCCCACTAGGCATACCAGTTTCTCCTAGTGTTCCTTCAAATTTTATTTGCTTTCATGCTGCCAATGTCATATATTCTCAAAGTTCTTTTAAATTACAAATTCATTGTTGCTAAATTCCATCTGATGTCTGTAGGAGGGAGAAGGAGAGCAATTATTGGCTAATCACTACCCTCTCCGTGACTTGAACATGCCCAGAATATTAGCCAGAGCCTTACTGCTAGGTGGCCAGTTTGAGTTTTTTTGGGCAAGTGCAAGCTGGACTCATGGCTTCATTACCTAATTATAACAGGTACGTCCACTGGAGAAGAGATCTAATTCCCCTAATAAAACTCTTTTTCTTGAATGTTTCTACAAGACTTAATTTGAAAATAGGAAGAATGAACATGAGCATGCATTTACACGATATTTAAGCTGAAGACACCAACAGTTTCAACTCACTGATCTCTACAGTAGCGTAGGAAAGATTTGATGTAGTTAATGTATGAGACGAGGCAAATCAATGGAAATGTGTACCATGGTTGCAATCGATCATGAAGTTTCCACCAGAACAGAGACATGGATATACAAACTTCTAAGAAAGCACTAAGTCACTATGCCAAGATACAACCAATGCACGCTTATGGCTCTTGCAAGCGAATGTGATCATGACTTCTGCAAAGAAATGAACAAGAATCCATAAATAAACAAATAGAATAGGAAAATAAATAAGAAGCAACGTAAAATAAAATGTTTGCAAGCCTCTGACATGGATTTTCATTATTATGGAATTCTGGAATTTCTTCAATGGGATAGAGAAAAGAAAAAAAAAAAAAGAAGAAAGTCTGCAGGGATGAAATCTGCAAGCCACTTAACATGAAACCAACCAAAACAATGTTTGCCAGCCACATTTGCAAAAAACTGAACAAAGCAGTCACCTGCCGGCTTCCTCCTCACGCAGGCCTGATGGGCCGGTCTAGACTGCTTGACCGCAGGTTTTAAAATAACTTTCCTGGAGGGAGAGTGGGGCTGAGCGTCTGATTTTTTACCAATTTCTGCTTTCTTAAGAACTGCTATAAATAGGGAAAATGAGAAGAAAAGAAAGAAGCACATAGTCAGGCGAGTTAACACACAGCTTGTTAACATTAGATTGCATGACGTAGTTTATTAGGAACACTATATAGGTTCCCTGGCTGTGTCGCCAAGCTGTACTTGGATGTAAAAGATGAATAAGTGATGGACCTTTTTTCCTTCTCACTTCGTCTCTAGAGGTTGCGCTCGGCTCCCTTTTACTTATTTTCCTTTCAGGAGTAGAATTTCGACCGCGGCCACTTTTGAAAGGCTTGTCTTTCCTGTGTCTTTCAACAGGAACCTTCTGTATTTCTCGCTCTACCGTCTCCTCCTTGGGAATGGGTTCTATTGCTTCAGTCATAAGGCTCCTGTCGTCATCTGTATACATGAGAAGGGTTAGGATAGCAGCAGATATGTGATAGGTCACTTTATGGAGTTTTCCTAAAAGGGTTTTCTGTGAATTCAAATAAACTTTAGGCTTTAAATAGAAAAATATTTATTGTTTCAACATACTTACCAACCAATTATTTTTCGTTCCCCTGCCACCTGTCTTCTGTATTCCCCACTGCTCCCTATTTCTGATGTTGTGTGATGACATATCATCCATAGATACAGAACATCAAGTGAACGCGTGGGCCAATAGTTGCCAGCAACGGTGTTGTATTGTCACTGTGGACGACACGTCACCATGCACTCACGAAATCAAGGATGGGGGACGCAGGAGACTATCGGCAGAACAACAAAGAAGGTTTAGCTAGGGTAGTATTTTGTAAAGCTTATTACTTTTTGATTGTAACTTTTTTTAAATTCTTAAAAACCCTTTTAACTCAGAATCTTGGGACACAAAAGCAACAGTTGAATGACAACTTAAACTCTGCTACATCTCTATAGTCCCGATTAGCTAAGCGTTTATATATCTTGTGATATACATGTTCTTTTTGCATTTTAGCTAAGTTAAAGAGAACCTTTCACCTGCCCATACATGTGCAGCATGTAATAGGCAGGGCTTCACAAACACTGTCTCACTTGAAATAATTTTTCTAACTTCCTCCATTATTTACATATCGGTGCCGTTATATTTGGTGTTCGATATGTAAATAAGTCCCTGAACTGTCAATGGGGCGTTTCTATCTAACTAAATGGCAAGGGGGCGTGATGTGTTCGCTCCGACACTGTCCAATCAGCTACGGACAGTGTCAGGGCGGCTTGCGCTGTGTTCCCTCCTGTGAGAACACACAGACTGAGAGAGCGCTCTCTGCAGAACCACCAGTCTGTGTATGTTCTCGCGGGAGGGAACACAGCGCAAGCCCCCCTGACACTGTCCGTAGCTGATTGGACAGTGTCAGAGCAAACACATCACGCCCCCTTGCCATTTAGTTAGATAGAAACGCCCCATTGACAGTTCAGGGACTTATTTACATATCGAACACCAAATATAACGGCACCGATATGTAAATAACGGAAGAAGATAGGAAACCTTTTTAAAGTGAGACAGGTATTGTGCAGCCCTGCCCATTACATGCTGCACTCAGCTGCACATGTATGGGCAGGTGAAAGGTTCTCTTTAAGATGCTACGTTTGAATTTAGTGATTCACTAAAATTAAAAAGGCAAATCACATATTATTTACTAGAAATAGAAGCAGTGGATTTGTCTGCTGGGTACCCTAATATGCCCCCTCTCCTTAATAAACTAAAGCTGTTGTGCCTGTAGTTTTATGGGCAACAAATACAGAATATTTCCAGGCCGAAAGAGTCTTCCTATAAAACTACTATCATTCATATCTTTATTTAGGGGGTTGTAACAGAACTAGCTGCTATTATGTGATGCAGTTATCACCACAGAAGATTTCATTCTTGTCAGTGAAATATATAGTCAATTTTGTACTTGCTGTTTACCACTGTTTTATTTTGCATCCAGACTAGAGATTAGTGTAGCATTGATTCGCTCATCTAATTCGGTCCAAATTTTCCAAAAGTTCTGGATTCAGTGAATTTCAAAACGTTTGAATTTCGGGGGGGAACAAATCGCGGCAAAATGGTGGTTGACCGCTGGTCGCCATTTTATATATTAGATAGAGGATGTGATCTATGAAGTGCTTCCCCATAATGCCTTGCAGGAAGCATTCCCACTATGCACTGCAGTTATCGTTCCGTCTATTCATGTATGTTGCTATCGCTTTGACAATACATGCTGGCTTGGGGTTAAAAATCTTGAAACAGGTTGGATTTAACTTGGATACAGTCCTAGCAGACATCAGAGATGCAGTCACGAGTTTTCAGGGCAATCAGGGTACTTTCAATTTGCGACAAATTAATTGGGACCAAATTTAATTGCATGGTCAGTTTGACCGAATCAGACCCAAAATGAATGTTGGGAGGGAAATTGGCTCATCTGTAATCCAGATGCAAAATGCATTCACATTTTGTATTTGTGTTTTTTTTTTATGGCTTGCTGTGTTTTTAATTATTTGCAGCATGCTTTATCCGTCACATTTTTTTTTCCCACTGCAGTCAAGATCATTCAAATTAATTTATAGTAATTCAAAGTAACGTACACATTACTGTATCATGACAAAATCAAAATGTACACATACCGTATATCTGTATACCTTTTAGGAATGATCAACATATTAGCCAAATAAGGCTATAATAAGTGTATTAAAAAAAAAGCTCTAATTTTTTAACGTGTATACATTTCTGCACTATGAGGAGGAGGCAATTTTACTGGTTACGCTAATATTTTTGAGATTATAACCAAACTTTTAGGAATCTAAGGGATTTACTGGTGCATGATCCACTTTATGAAAAAGAATGGAATTGTTACCCACCTTGTGTGTCTACCCAGATGCTGTCTGTATCCAATACTGAATCATCTATGGTTGTCTCATCTTTGTAATCATCCTGTGTTTCTGTTCTGTATTCCGTTTCCTTTTCTGGAGAAGCAGGCATACAGGGTGATCCTTCCCTGGGTTCTTCATGAGACTCTTCTTCTAATACTTCTTCCGCTTCTTCCGCTTCTTCCGCTTCCTCCTCTTCTTCTGTTAAAGGCTTTTCTTCTGTTTCAGATGGTTCAGATGCTGCAAAGCGAACATTGTGAGGCACAGTTTCATCCTCATCTGTAGCAGTTTGTACAACTGTAATGAAGTCATCTTCAACTGTGACTACAGACTCAATAGTTCCAGTCACTTCCTCCAAATACTCTGCAGATGGTTCTTTGACAGGTTCTTCTTCCGGATGATGTGGTGTTTCTTGTGTTATATCTTTGCTTATTTCCTCTATTACCTCTACCTCAAGGTCCTCTTTATCATCTACAATCACTACTTTGTCAACTACTGCCTGGATCTCCTGGTCCATTTCATCCATTGCCATGACTGCCTCAACTGTTTGTTCTTCTTGAGGTGCACTCACTTTTTCAATTTCTACTTCTTCTGTGTCCTTTTTCTCAATATCATATGTTGATGCAACAATATTATCTGATGGCTCATTTGTGATGGTTGTAGTGGTATCTTCGATGTCTGGTTTCTGTACATCAGTAGTGGTTACATCTTTGGATGATTCATGTGATGTATCTGGAGCCTGTTCTGGCTCTCCACTGGATTCATAAGATTCTTCTTTGTCAACTGCTTCTTGATGCACTAAGTCAGGTTTTGCACCTTTCTCCTTCAAGTCCACTTCAGAAAGCTTTGAGACTTCCTTAACCTGGGAAACATCTTCCTCACCTTCTATTTTTACCAAGGTAGAATCAGATTCCTTAGTTTCTTGAGTTTTAGTCTCATTTTCTGTCTCAGGTTCCTTTTGTCCCTGTGGCTCCACTTTTGCGGATTCAGTCACCTGCTGATGACTAAAGGTTTCTTCAGTAGACAACTTTGTTTGTTCTGTTTCGGATATATCTGACGCAGCTATAGGCAATGTGTCAATTTCAGAAACTTTAGTTGTGGATTCTTCTTTTGTGTCATTTACAGATAGCTTATCACCTGTAATGACTTCTTCACTGTCTTTTTCAACTGACGTCTCTGAGAATGAATCTTTACTCTCTACTGAAACAGCTTCAGCACTGTCTAATTGAGTTTTTTCCTCAGAGGTAACCTGATTTTCTTTTAAATCTATCGGTTCCTTACCCTTTTCTACCACAGTGTCAAGCTCAGTTTCGCAAAGATTTTTCTCAGACTCTGACTCCCAACCTATAGCAACAGTGTCACTTGCCGAATCCTGTCTTTCTTTATCAAGCTTCTGTGCAGCAGCCAGTTTTACCTCAAAGATGGATGGATCTACAGCAAGACCTTCATAAAGAGTAGTCATTCCACCACTTAGATTTGCACCGTCTTGTACAGGGGATGGCATAGGAACAGTGTACTTATTGAAAACACAGTAGCCCAATTCTTCTTGTTGGCTATCTGTCTTTACAAGAAGGTGACTACCTTCTATCATAGATTCTTGTTGGCTTACATTGCTTTCATCTATAAAGATTTCAGAACTTGAAGACTTTCTTCTAGCAGCATCAGATTCTGCACTACCTGAATCTAATCTGGACCTTGGGCCTGTTAAATCTAACATTTCTGGCAAGTCAGGTGCCATAATTGTACCATTTTTATAGTACTCACTTGCTGGGTACGGGGACTCACATAATGGCTCTAGTTCAAATCTTTCTTTCCCTATGTCTTTTACTGTTTCTTTCTTGTCTTCATCATCTCCCTCCTTTTCTGGATCTTCTGGGAATGAAGGGGCTTTTTCTAATGTTGGAGTGGTTGCTGGTAAATCAGGTTCATCGCCTTCATCGAAACTTCCACTTGTGTTAGATAGAATATCAGTGGCTAGTGGAGAAAGATCATGGGCACGGGCATAAGTGAAGCCTAGTGCTATGGAGTCAAGACAAGACATAGGGAGATTTATGGACATACTTCGCTGCTCAATGGCAGATCTACCACCAAGTCCTAGACTACGGCTCAGGGTCAGATCATCTTTATTTTTACTAAGGAATTCTGATTTGTCTGAATAGATATTTGGATCAATAGTAAACAGACGATCTCCTGGTAATAAATTTGACTGAAGTTTTTTAGATGTAAGTGTGCTATAGCCGACATCATGAGCAGAAGCAGTGGTTTTTTCAACAGGGATCGGTGGTAAATCTTCATACTCTTCTTCTTCTTCTTCTTCTTCATCATCATCTCCTTTAGCTATATGTGGGATTGAACAGGCTTCATATGGAGGTTCTTTGACATCGGTCAGCTCGTAGTAATCACTGCTTTTTTGAACATTGCTTTCTAATGTTTCCTCCTTCAATGCAGATGTTTCAAAATATGTAGACATTCCAGACTTATCTTCATCTAGTTTCATTTTATGATCGTCTACATCTTTGCTGTCAGTCTGAACTTCTGGTAAAACATTCTCTTTATGGGATTCGAGAACGGATTCTTTTTTGTCATGTACAAATGATTCTGTACTTCTCAACAGTGACATATCGATTTGTTTTTCATCATGCATCTCAAGGTGTCCTGTAACTTTTGAGCTTATCAACTCATCTTGACTACTGGTTGAATGTTTTATGCTGGACTCTTTATTAGAAATGTCTTTCAGTTGCTCTGTGTTATCAACAGACTTGCTAGTAATATTCTCATCTTGTTTTGTTGGAATGTCTGTTTGACCTAGCAGATCTGACTTGGAATGACTATCACCACTCTCCTCAATATGTTTATCAGAATTTTTATCAAGTACACTTGATGCCATTGAACTGGTAATGTCCTCTTGTTTCTGAACACCTGTTAAACTAATGGTGTCTGCGTCTGGATGAGCCAATTCCCCATGATAGCTATCGCTTGCGCTATCTTTGGTAGTCTCTGAGATATCTGGCTTAGTAATACTTATAATATCTTTTCCAAATGGTTCTGTAACAGGCAGTGGAGTATGTGAGCAAAGTTCATCTTTTACAGTCTGTTCTTTGTCCAAGACTAGGGAATGTTGCAAAGAAGTTTCCATTTGACTTGAAGGAAAACTAGAGAAAATATTTTCATTCACATTGGTTGAGTGGTCTGTTGAAAGGTTGTCTTTGTTTTCAGCCTCGGCCTTGCTAAAGTCATGTTGATCAGCTTCAGGAGATGTTGGAGTGCAAGGCTCTACAGAAAACGCGTAAACATGTGGGGTCGAAAATGTTACTGTGTCTGTACTAGACATTTGTAATGCTGATGGTAATTTCTCATCTTGTTTCTCTGATTTCTTTCTATCCTGCTCTATAGCACCTGATTCCATGGTATCTTGCTTAGTTTTCTCTTCAGTCTTAGTTTTTGTTAACGAAATATCTTCAACAGTGTCTACAGCTTCCACAGAGTAAGGCAGAGAATCCAACTGTCCTTGTGCCCCCGTCTTCGAGGCTGAAAGTACATCTAAAGCAGTTTGATTTTTTTCAAAACAAATTAATCATTAATATAATGAGAGATGCCATAGCAAACTGAAGCATAGCCAACAAATGTAACAAAGTATAAATGTCAGCAACTTATTTGTAATAACTTTACTATAGAAGCATATGCCCAATACATTGTAACCTGATTACCATGTTATAAAACAAATATTATATTTAATATAAAGTAGTATTAGCACAGATTCCCCGTTCATACCATAGATCAATGGCAAATTACAGAGTGCTTAAATTATCGTGCATTTTATGCTATGGAAAAAAAAGGATGAAGATTTAAAGATATTTACATTTTTGGGAGCCAGAAAAAATATTTGTTTACATAGTTAATATTGGATATTGAGATGTCAATTGTCTACTCTGTGACAATTTTCAATATCAGGGAGTGTACATTTATGTTATATTGTGAGCAAGAACATACTGATAATTTGCCAAGTTGCCTGATTTTTTATTTTAGGTGCATTGCAACAATGCTACACTTACCCCATAAATACTACAATTCCAGCTAGCTACAGTCACCACTAGGATAGGCTTAATGTATACTGTTTATTATTGATGTTTAGAGTAATATTGTAGTGGTGGCTGCTGGCTGCCAGATGTTTATTATTTGAAGGGTTTGTAACCAATTTGTATAATTAAATACTATGCAGAGGACTTGGAGCTTTGTATCAGAAAAACAGAGTCCAGAAAGATAGTAAGATTTCTTAACCAGGGCTGGATTTTGGACCTATTTAGATTGACAAGCAAAATGGAGTTCAAGGTTGCACATAAACTTTATAAGTGGCCAGACAAGCAATACCTATGCCTGAATGCCCCCATAAATATGGCTTTTTGGCTCAGGGAGATAAACATCTGCCATACACCTCTTGTGCCACATATTTTGGGGAAAACAACAGAACCAAACAGGTTTAAAACCATACTGTTGGAACGTAGATTCTGCCGATGGAGATGGTTATTATCAGCCATTGCTCATAAACATCAGATTGGCCAGAGAATGCCTATGATACCCCTGGCTAACTTTAGAAGCTGTTCTAGGATATGCCAAATTACATGTAAAATTTATGCTTGCAGTTTCTATTTTTTCACCATTTTCCCCAGTAAGATCAATGGAAAAAAAGCACGCACGCACAAACCTAGATTATGCATGGTTTTAAGAGTGCATCATGGCCTAAACTGCAGTGGATGCAATGTTATACATTTTTTAATTCACTAAAATACACATGAGGCCGATAGCAACCAATTCGATTCCAGATTTCCTTTTTTAGGGCAGGTGAAATAGTTGATATCATTGGTTGCTGTAAGCAACACTGAATTTTTGTTAGAACAGTTTTATCCATAAGGCCCTTTGTGTGGACCTATCCTAAGTTTTGTTTACAAGTGCTACTGAATATAAAACATACATTTTTAGAAATAATCAGGTTACACTGTATCAGACATGTCAGTAAAGCATAAATTATGTCATTTTTTTGTCATTAATATCTTCCTGCATAATTAACCTAAGCTTGTTTTATGAAATATTGATTCATTAACTAACTGAATTAAAAAGGCCTTTAACAAATATATACACCCAAATATCTAAAGCTTATAGGATGTAGCAATACAACAGATTGCACTGTCTGTACTGGCATTAAAACAAATCTCACATTAAACATCAGAGGTGTAATTTGAAGCTTTGGGGCCCTAATGCAAAATCTGTAACAGACCCCCACCTACCATGTGTCACTTATAATACTAGTGTCTTCTTATGTGGTAGAGTGGCATTTGGCCCCGGTGCACTCACTCCCTATAACTACCCCCTGTTGCACATGCTGCTCTATATGCAGATACAATTATATAGAGCAGGAAGAGCTGCGTAGATTGATAAATTGCTTTGATGTAAACAATTCTGTATAATTTGTAATTCTTTTCTGAAATTTGTGCTCACTCTGGGCTGAATCTGAAGGGCGGTCTCACTCAATGATTCACTCTCTGTAAGCGCGATCATAGTGAAGTCTCTCAAATATCAGGTGAGACCACCTTCCAGACTCATCTCCCCCTGCTCTATAAGGGCATGCTCAGACGTGGCAGACAATTTCCGCCAAGGATTTTGCCACAAATTCACGGCAAATACGCAAAAAAAAATCTGCTTATGACACATGCAGATTTTGTTGCAGATTGAGCAGCGGATTTTCCGCAGGTGTCAGTCTCTGAAGTCCATGGTGACAATCTGCTGCTTCTCTGCAACAGAATGAGTTTTGGAAAACCATTCCACTTGTATTGTACTGTAAATTGCTGCAGATTTGCAATGCGGAACCTGCATCACAAATGCGCAGAAAATTGTCAGTGTCTGAACGTGCCCTAAGACACTGTAGATAGGGCATCATGTTCAATTTGACAAATCCAGTTAAATATAATTTGTATATTTCTAGGTCGACTACTATAATGGAATCAGGAATAACTTTGTAATACTGTATAAATCTGCATGCGGTGAATCGGTCTAGAATAATATTGTTGCGAGCAGCCCAGAAGACTGCATAGGACATTGCGGGATGGATCCACACATCACAAGGCTGCTGGGGAATAATGCGCTGTGTACAGGTTTAGTATTAAGGCAGGAGGTGGAAACAGCAGGAACAGATTTAAGAGAGGGGGGATGATTAAGGTTTTATAAAGAAAAGTTTTTATCCTTATCCCCTCTAGAATCTGTTCAACTCTATCATTCCCTTTTAAGAAGCAAGGGGAATCACTCTGAAGGCACTAAATGTGAAGGACCCTTAGAGGATCACTGAACAGTGTGTCTTTCCCATTCGAATAGAACATCACTTATGCTTAAGATTTTTTCATAAAGTTAAACATGAGACATCCGCATGAAATATCTACCAGGGACTCTCCATACATACTCCTATTTATTTTTAAATCTCCCAGGTCTCTTAGTCTATCTTTACTGCAATGACTTACATAGTATAGGTGTAAGACAGCTACCTTCCCCAATTCCCCAGCTGAATGTTATATTTTTGTAGATGGACAGAGATAAGCGTCCACTAGTCACATCTAGCGCCGCTTCTGTGATTGTGAAGCGACAGGATCGGACAGATTAAAATCCAATGACTATTTCACCAATGGCTGATATCGGGGGACAGTTGGGCTGTTCCTCTAGTCATGAACTTGTTGGCGGATCTCATGTCTATGGGCAGCTTTACTATCCTGTAATCGGCTTTTCACAACATTTTACTTGTACACAGTCTGTCATCTATATTTACTAGTTGCCTTATGTAATATTTGATCAGATAAACATCACATAGTCACACATATCTGTAAATGCAACACACGAACAGAAAAGGAAACAATAAAAGATTCACAATTCCACTTATAGCTTTCTAATGGGCAGCCGCAGACTGCAATGAATGGAAAAGAACATGCTCTAAAGAAGTAGGAAATAGCAGTTGCTGAAAAAAAATAAAGTTAACAAAGCAATACAAAAAAACACATAAACAAATGAGATAAAACAAGTTTTATATATATATATATGAAAATAGAATCAATTGAAATAGTAACTTAAATAAAAAATAAAACAGAGAGCTGTACAGTTATCAGCAATGTGACTGGCAAACACGTCTAACATGGCAAAGGAAGACTAACATGAAGCAACAGCTTAGCAGCAAAGCATATTTGTATCATGGCAAAGTAACTTGCAGCCAGCTACTAAGGAAGGACAAGGTATCATCACTGCTCTCTTTGTGGCATATAACAGATTGCAGTCAGCTTAGCAGAGAGACAAAGCCAATAATAATGAGAACATGGAAGAATGGAACAGCCTTGAATATGCACTTAAGAGCTTGGATTGGGAGCAGGGGGAGCAGCTACATGCAGATAATACAAAGGACACACCTTCCCCTGGTAAGGAAGGCAACATTACAGCAGAGGATTCGCTTTCACGTTTTGCAATATTTTTGTCATCACTTATTTCGCATACAACATTTTCTTCATGGTGTTGCGTGACATCAGAGTCTGAATCTGATTGGACCTTGCTTAGCCCCATGATGGAGGACTCAGTAGGTTTGTTTTCTCCCCCCTGTGCTTTCTCCTCTTCTTTCTCAGGCAGAGGACCCTTATCTTTCTCCTCTTTGGGGGGGGGGGGGGGGGTTGAAAAACAAAATGGCACAGAGAGAACAGACAAGACATTCACAGTAAAGTTATGCAAGGGACAGCGCACTTCATTACTAAGAATCCAAACACCTGCGTATGTGCAGAGGGGATACAGGTCGCAACACTTCGACATTCAAATCCATCTTTATATCACATACCTGCAAAGATATATTGCCACAACTGGAACAATGAGACATATATTCCAACTATAGTAATAGTCTTTCCAGTTTGTGATTTGCATAGTTTTAAATGGGAAATTGATACTTTTTTTTTTATGTTTTAAAAGTATATAAATATAAAACTACACATCAAGAAGACTATATAATATAAAGTTGTCAAAGACTAATGTTTGTATGTCTGCTCTACCTCTGAACATTCATCTATTACTAGAAGATATGTATTAAAGATGTTTTGAATAGAACGTATCTTTCCTCTTTTTGGATCAGATGTGGCTCCATTGCACTTCCACTGCTTAAGGCCCTTTTACACCGGCCGACACTCGGCCGGAGCAGCGAACGCCGATCAACGAGACATCGTTGATCGGCACTCGCTTGCTCCTGTCACACGGAGCTATGGATGGGGACGAGCTGTCGTTACTCTGATCTCTCGTCCCCATACATTATTATCATGTCGGCAGCGCGTCTTCCTGTGTACACAAGGAGATGTGCTGCCGACAATGATAATCTTTTACTTTTTTAAAATGGTATGACCAGCAGATGATAGAACGTTGGCTCGTTCATCTGCAGATCGCTGCCCTTTTTACACAAGGTAATTATTGGCAATGAGCGTTCTATGAACGCTCGTCTGCCCTATAATCGTAATATGTAAAACCCCCTTTAGTCCATACATAGTCTATTCCTATCTAACTGATCAGCCTTGGGGGTCAAGTGAGTAAATATTAGATTTGGTCACTTGTGTGTAGTCAATCTTATTTCTGTGGTCGAACCATGCTGCTAATAATCACATGCTTGAGAAAGGTCCTGCTGGACTGAAATGTTGCATATTGCATATGTGGGAGAATAAATTCCCTATATTTCTGGACGTGCTGCCTTTTCTCTCTTTGTCTGGATTTCACAAGGGACTCTGGATTAGGTCCTGTTGAGGCTTGCACTAATTCTATCTTATTCTTCTTGTGCTGTGATACTCTTTTGTTTTCCCATGCTGATAATAATTCATTATTTTGAGAGGATATGAGGGTCATTTTGAGTGAAGACATGCCGTGATCTTAGGTTATTTGAAACCTCATCTGTAATATCACAGGTTATTTGGACACCTTAAAGTGGATCTGTCACTAATTTATGAATGCCCTATCTCCTAACTAATCTAATAGGCGCTGTAATTCTGATTATTACAGTGTAAAAAAAAGTTTAAAACGTTTATTATTTGCAAAGTTATGTGCATTTTTGTAAATATGCTAATTTGGCTATACTTGCCAAATAGGAGGTGACTCTTTCTTTTCACTCTGGACGGTACAATGTTTTCTGTACGACGCTGTCCAATCAGCATCATACAGTTCTCTTCCCAGCCTAGTGACACAGTGTGATCATATAGTATACAGCTTCCATTCCCGACTGCGTTTTCAACTAGTGATATCTCCGGTTGTTTCACAGCTAGAATTCTGAAAGATTAGAATCTCATCTTTCATATGCCACCAGAAGGACTGTTCTAGGTGGTCCACAGCCAGAGATATTGTGATCTGAAGTGATCCCTTTTCCCTCCAGCCTCAGTCTCTCACACTGTGTGAAGCAGCTTCATGCCGATAGGACAGTGTCAGAGACTGTGAGGTAGCTCCACCTCAGGAGAATCGCTGGTGGTGACACCCACTTGTCTAGTATAGTCTCATTTGCATGTTTAGAAAAAAGCTCATAACTTTTAAAATAATAAACTTTTTGTGACACAATTTTCACTAGAATTATCAGTGTGACAGCGCCTATTAGATTAGCTAGGAGACTGGGCATTACTAAACTAGTGACAGATCCTCTTTAAAGTCTTAGAAAAAAAATAGCTAACGAGATAAAAAAAAATAATATCACTGAATAACTCTCACTGTCACAAGGATTTCTGTACCTCTACCTTTTATAAAGTAATATCACTGGAGTAAATATAAGGAACTAAAAATTATCTTTTAATATTTTATTATAAAATTAGTAAGACCCAACATGTATCCGGCTACTTTCACAGATAGCGTTTTATCTAGCCCTCGCAATAGAAATAAGTAGGGGGAAAAGAACTGAAAGAATAGAGCATAGGACAGTAGGAAGAAAATAAAATGCTTTCCCTCTTCACCGCTCCAAAATCTCCTGCTTTTTTCTTGTTCCTCCTTATAATTAATCCAGTGATTTAAACTAGAGATTATAGCAATAAAATCCAAGTTTACCACATGCCTACAATGCTATTTTAACCTAAAATAAGCCGTTTATTAGAAATATAATTTCCTTCCACTAACATGTACCTTATTTTTATTGTTTTAGACTAATACATTGAGATTTATGACTTGCTGTATGTACAGCAGTAAACACTCATTTATGTTGGGAGAGCAAACCTGAATGGGAATATACATTAGTAAAAAACACTGACATAACTGGCCGTATGGTGGTATGATTTATCTTGCCTGAGCCTTCATTTAATGTGACAGAATTATTTTTTAGACCATCGTTTTCATAAATCCGACAAGACTATAAGTACATTATCATGTTTGTATAGAAACAAGAATATTCGTTTTCCTCCTGTGAGGATTATTTTGTGTGTAATTCCTCCATTACTGCAGTAAATCTCTTACATAGTCAATTCAGTGTCCACCAAAAGATCTATTATTTGGTAGACCTTTCAATAAACATTTGGCCTAAGTTGAACCAAGGAAGCCCATTGAAATCCTTACACAGAAGAGAATGCAAGCAAAAATCTCCGAAAACTCAACTGGTTCAGGACCGGGCTATTTTGAGCCTTCAGGACCAGACACCGTTTAGCCATTTTTAAAACTTATTAGTTGAATGGCTGTAACTTTTTTATTTGTTGGGCTAGTGACATGAGTTTTGCGATGTTTTTTTGTAGACAATGTAGGTTTCTTTTTTTATCATTTTTATGCACCTCCTTTTTGCTATTTTAGAATTTCTAAGCTTACATTTTGAAAATACTAGTAAAAAAATATGCTTTTTAACTTTTCAGCAATTTTTTTCTGGTAATAATATAGTTATACCCAGAATATGCCTTTTATCGGTGATCGTCATTGTCTACTGTAAATTTTGATATATTACATGTTTATTTTAGGGTAATTGGGTAAGTGCTAGCGCTACAACAATGATTGGCGGGGGGAACGTTTTTATTGGATGGGTATTTTATGTGTATTTATTACTATTTATTTATTACTATTTTTACTTTATTTTACTTTTATTGTTTTATTATTATGGTCTGTCCCTCAAAAACCTTTGGGGGACTTTATTTTTAATTTTTCATTCTTTTACACCTTATTTTTTCACTGTACCTGGGGCTGCACAGCAGCCCCAGTTACAGGGGAAATCACTAATAGGGCTCAGCTGGGTCTAGTTAGACCCAGCAGCAGCCTGCCACTAATGGCAACTCGGCAATCATGTGACCAGTCACATGATAAGTGGGACCAACTGAGGCTGCCGCTGAATCTACTCTATACAAGTCACTCGTTGTGCGCTGTGTACAAGTGACCAGAGGAGATAGCAGCAGCAAAAGCTGCTTCTATCTTCTCATTAGGATCCCGGCAGTCAGGGTATCCAACATTCAGCTGCCTGATCGCTGAGGCAGTCAGCTAAAGCCTGCACCGTAAATACACTATGGCGCAGGTTTTAAGGACCCCGACTGTCGGACATTTATATACAGCCGCCAGTCGGGAACCTGTTAAAGGGGTTACCTGGTCTAGAAATCTAATTTTCAAATACCCTGTTAGGGCATGCTGAGTTATTAGATGGTGGCCTCCCATTTAGGACCATAGTTTATTAGCATGAATGGCTACAAAGCTAGCTTTCACTCAGGAGGACCCAACATGTATAGTACATGCATTACATGGCCAGCCTATTGATTTCAACTGTGCAATAATTCAATTGTTCACTAGCTGCCGGGTACCCCTACAGATTACAGCTGATCACTGGGGGTATCAGCAGCGGGACGACATGTGGTCAACTTGACTTTTTTAACAAAAAGGGACTTTTCAAAGCTGATATAAAATGGTTCTTATATATATTCTTGCTTAGAAAACACTTTTCCACTTATATATTACTCTATTCGACTACAGCTTTAAATAATATGTATGCGTAAACCCTATATTTTTTAATTGGCTACTATCAAAGTCTGTATAGTAAAAATTAACATTATTTCCGACTGAATAGACCACATGCCTATAACAGAGACGGCTAAAATTGTGTTCCAATTTCTTGGCTTCTGTTAATTTGATGGTCCAACTTAATTAAGACACTTTCATTTCTTATGACTCATCCAGAAGTGGAAAATCGCTTTAGTCAAATCGCATTGTAGAGTCAAAGCACAACATATTATATATCTCTGTATATACAGAAAGTATATTAGTTCTGTCATTCCACTTAAAGCGGACCTGTCACTAGGTCATATAAGTTGAACTGTTTTTTTTACCTAAATAGCACTGTCTCTATAATTCAAGTGGTTTTTGGTTTTTTTTCTTGACCCCTTCCTGTCCCGGAGATATGGCCCACAGTCTCCTGAGGTGGAGCTAGCTTCATCAATCATCGCGAGGAAGCTTCAGAATGGCCAGGCACAGCATCATCTCACCAGAACTACCATATCCCGTGAGATCACGCCAGCTGTGCCTGGTCGCCCTGAAGCTGCCTCATGCTGGAAGTGGAGTAAGCGCTATTTAGGTCAGATAACCAGTTCAACTTACATCACCTTGTGACAGGTCCTCTTTAGGCTAGACATACACATTCGTTAACCACTGGGAAATACTGCTTTCAGCTGAAAATTGAGATGGACAACTGGTGAGCCAAAGTTAAAACTTAATTCTATGGATTTTGGGTATGAGGGGACAGATGCCTGACGCTGACACTTTAAGTGAAGCTCAACTATTTTTATCCACATGGATTACCAAAAATGAAATAAAATCTGGTTGCTCAGTCCAAGTGTTCAGATCACATTTCACTTCTTCAAACTGTTAATTTGGCTGGTATATGACTGCATTTATTAGGGGTGCATTGACTCTTATGACAAACCTTTTTAATATTGCTGTTAATAGGTAAGAGAGTTTTTTTGAGAACAGGCTGTAATAATGAACTGATTGATTACTGAAGTAAGGCAATGTGTATTTGTGTGGCCTGTATACGAACTTGGGCACATAAAGCGCCGTAAAAACATACGTTCTCTTTTCTATGTTTTCTGCTTTCATGTGATGAAAAATACTTTGACTATTTTAGAAAGAAAAAAGTAGAGAAATCAAAGTTCACTTGACTTCAATAATTTAAGTTCTTGTTCCATTAACAAGTTCATTTTCCTCCACAAGAATTAGTGGAAAACATTTAATGTATTACATGGATATGACACATATTGATATAGATGCAAAATACACATAAAACAAACCATGAGAAGAGAGCCGGGTTCCTATGACCTTTGACCACTAGCTATGAGCATTCTTTTCCTCCTAGGCTTTGCACTGTCCATTATATTTCCAAATTCACAGGACACTAATCTTACAACATGGCCTTACCTTCCTCCACTGTTCCCATCTGTTCAGAAGCTGGCGAAGGAGGTGGAGAAGGAGGAAGATTGGTTGTATCTTCCACAGCTAGAAAATAAAGTTAATAAATACTGGTCAATGAAATGAAAAAAATCAGCTAAATAAAAAGCCTATAAGGGAGATGTATAATCCATGTGTACAGTTAGGAAAAAAATATCAGTAAAGTTAGAATTATGGTCCGATTGCTCCTTGAAGAACAGTTGCTCCTAAAATCAAGAAACCACCATTGCTTATAAGTCCTTCAATTATTCTTCTCTGTCTAGTTATTCAAATATTAAACTTTATTTTCTATTTTAACAGAAATGTTCTAGTCATTTTTACTTGGAAAGCTGGGTGACAACCAATACAACTGCCAAGAGATGTCGAAAAGCTTAATTATTATTTTTATTTTCTTTATTTTAGGGGGAAATACTCTTTCATATAGTTTCATCTCAGTTATGTTAAAAAACATGTCAAGTGCCACCAATACTTGGCCTTGCAGATAAAGTAACATTCTGCTTTCTGAATTCACATGTTAGCAGACGAATGGTTGAGCCAGCACGATGAACAGTGTAGTAGATATTGTCACTGTCAATTAGAGAAGATTTGCAAATGAAGATGCATATTCTGGGTTCCCTTGTACAACTCACCATAAACAACAAATAAATTATACAGCAGAAGTAGGATCCATCTGTTTTTCTGTAAGTACTCAGCTAAGCAAGCCTTGTATTTTGAACTATTCAAGAACACACATATGGATCTGTCAACAGCAATAGGTGGCTCATACCTTTAGCAAAACAACTTAAAAATGCAAAAATAGATGAACAAAACCAGAATTTATCTAAATCTGTAGTTTGTTGGAAACAATCCAGAACAGAAATAGAGGCGCTCCAAATCATTTTAAACAGTTCTTCATACTTATAATTCATACTGTGTTTTGTCATAAAGTAAAATACAATATTATATATTATAACAGTGTCACTTGCCAATCAAATAGATTCAAAGAAACTTACTGAATCGAGCTAGATAATTACCGTTTTTTTATGCTTGGCAAATTACTAGATTACGAATACATCTAAACACGTTTTTAAAGAGGTTATATTATCAAGTCAATCTTGTCCATATGCCCTATTCAGAGTGGAGGACCCTCCTGTATCAGCCACAGTGGAGACCCACTAAGTAAGATCCACTTTTACTCTCTGTCAGAACCCGGCCGTCATTTTATTACAGGATTGGCTATCAATTTCTCTAACCAGCATGTAATACTGCATTTCCTCGACAGTGGCCCCCTGCTGAGAAACTGTATGGCAAGACGACAATTACCCTGGTGACAACAGCAGCTCTTTGTGGGTTCCAGGAGGGGCAGCTAATTTTAGAGAAATAGTTGTTTTGATGAGACAATCCCTGTAATAGCATAACGCAATACTGTCAGCATAAAGAAAAAGTGACGTTAATTTGCAAATATTGGGGGGCACAGAAGACATTTTGTGGGTTGCAGGATTGCATGACCAGCTGAACATTACAATGTTTCTCTAAAATAACCTCACTCGTTCATAGTCCTTTGCGATTGTATTAGTAGACTAAATTTATTAAGAACAACAAAAATATCACCTTATGTCCAGGATAATGTAGGTAATAAAATGTTGAAGTCAAATATGCTCAGGATAAGAGTTTCATCCCCTTTCTTCATGGTCCATATCTATAAATATTACTATTTTCCTGATTCTGCCCCACAGGCGATCACATAACAAGCCAATATTATTCACTCAATGGCGTTACAGAATACACAGCCTTACTATTATCATTTTTCAGCTTTTCCTCCTATAGAGAAAAAATACTTAAAAAGCCATTTTCTCTGTGTGTGCCACTCCATGATCACTTGCATTCAATGCCAGCTCATTTTGCCAGTGAGTGGCAGTAAAGCTACCCTTCAAGTCTGCTTAAACAAATTCCCAAAAGTAAAAGTGCTATTGAATGCATTTCAATGAATCTGACATGCAATTCTACTGTGGAAAATAAAAACGGAGACAAATATTAAAGTACCCAAACAAACGCACAACAACAGGCTCATAAATACCAGTTCTGACAATCAAGTGTTGCTGGTCTGAAGGTAAAGAATATAACCCTGCCCTTCGCTGAACCTTTTTATGTAATGTAAAGGACCATCAATCATTTATTTTCCAATCTACAAGGTAAATTAATTAAAGTACATCCATTGGTGTCTATTGATTTTTTTCATATTTCTTTGCAATAAAAGACAACAGGTCAACAAGAACAAAGTGACAACATTGGCACCTCACATATGAATAGTACACGATAGCGATCATTCTTAGAGGGTGAGGGTAGCCACATGGACCTCTTTGTGTGGCTTCCTTATGTGTTACAGAACATTAATTCCTGGACTTTCACAATTAGTCCTGAGCACATGGAGCTTCACCGGCGCTTGGGGCATAGCCCCCCAAATGACTTGTCCATTGCTCAAGAAGGGAAGTTCTCTTTGCAATTGACTGCCAGTCATTCTGAGCTCCTCCGATCTCACCTATCTTGAATTTCCTCCCCATGCCCATCCCCATCATCTCCAAAGTAGTATCTTCCTCCAGTTTTAGACTACTACCTGATGACAGAATGTATACAAAGCATGAAGACAGTATAGGAAAGAAGCTGGAACAAAATGGAACTATGACAAAAATATTTTCGTTTCATTCACACTGGAAGTATTTAAAAAGTAGTATTTTAGCATAAAGCCATAGCATAAGCGATGCAGAAAAAATATGTATTATGTAATCCTAATCCCATAGAAATTAATTAAAAAGAGAGTAAATAATTAATGTTATTTATACCATTAGTGATAAGTCAGAAGCAATTTATAGTCCTGAGTGTGCATTTATGTTTGCAGGTCCTGGAACAACAACTAGTCTTTATTGTGGTCACCATGAGGAGATTACCTTTTAAAACAGAGATTCCCGAAAATGTTTAGACTGTGAGACAGTTTCAGATTTGACAGGTGGAGCCACACAAAGGGAAAAAAAACTATTAAAGATATGACCAACGTGATATGGCATTTACTCTAGTGTTATTCATCAATGACAGGACTATGATCCTAGTACCAAGTTCGAGCAGTACTATAATATCTCTAATGTCACTAGTGCACGATAGTATCTGCAGATGGGAAGACACAATCAGGGGCCCTGAGAGTCATATGTGGCTCCTGATCAACTGGTTTGGATAGCACTGCTTTAGAACATTCATCTTTTCAGACTAGGAATAGAAGTTGCATATCCAAATGATCTTTATACATGCTATGGATAATTTATGTAAAGTGCTTATTTTCTATTCAATTAAAGAGGACCTTCTCTAACGTGTCTATTTTAGTAAATATTTGCATTCCCCATAAAATAGCAATTCTGGAGCATCTTTTCTTAAAACTCTACGTTCTGCCGTTCCTCTGTGATTCCTGCTAGAAATTTATTAATAAATTGACAACTGGGTTTAACCAGTTGGGGGTGTATCCCTACAAAGACTTCCAATGTCCAATCAGTGCTGACTGTAGGGACACACCCCTTTGACTAGGGAAATGATAATACCTAGTTGTCAATTTATTCTTAAATTTCTGGGAGGAATAACAGAGGAACGGTATACGCAGATAATATGTTTCTGGAATTGCTTTTTAATGGGGAATACAAGTATTTACTAAAATAGACATGTCAGAAGCGATAACAGGGCCTCTTTAATCAACCGACAAACTCAGATCTTTAATGCACTGTAATGAAATTAGATGTATCTGATTTTGTGCTGATCAGAGTTATTATACTATTGTAACTTCTTGTGGAGAGAAGACCGTTATCCACCCTAGGGTAAGGAATTTGATTTATTTTACTGGAGTCAGAAAATACTCAGCATGTAACACTGGAATAAATTCCTGGTGGCTTCAGGGTATGATAGATGAACAGCAACCACCTTCAGCCATGTTTCCTGCTTTGAGTAATTACCTGGCCAGTATCATACAAGGTTGGCAGCTATAAATGGGGCTTTAATTTTCTGTTAACACGGCAGACACATTTAAAAATTAAAAATGCTTTAGGCTTCGTTCACATCTGCGTCAGGGTCCCGTTCTGACATTCCGTCTGAGCTTTCCGTCAGAACAGGACCCTGACTGAAACAAATGGAAACCATAGGTTTCTGTTTGCATCACCATTGATTTCAATGGCGACGGATCTGGTGCAAATGGTTTCCGTTTGTCTCAGTTGTGCCAGGGTTCCATCGTTTTGACGAATTAATAGTGCAGTCGACTACCGTATTGATTCCGTCAAAACGACGGAACCCTTGCACAACTGAGACAGACGGAAACCATTTGCACCAGATCCGTCACCATTGGAATGAATGGTGATGTAAACCTATGGTTTCCGTTTGTGTCAGTCAGGGTCCCGTTCTGATAGGAAGCTCCGATGCAACGTCAGAAAAGGACCCTGACGCAGATGTGAACGAAGCCTTACTTCCTGAAAATAAGGTAACTATAATCACATGTTATACACATAACATGTGTATAAAATAGCGATCGTTTGTCGGCCGATCGCTGTCCTGTTTACACAGGGCAATGATTGGGAAGGAGCTTTCATACGAGTGCTCATTCGCCCGATCATTGGCCCCATGTAAAATGGCCTTTATTGCTAGTGCAGGGCCTGAGGGGGCGGCACATGATACAGTGATTTAAAGAACACCAAAGAGGGAATCCATGTGTCATGCACCACCCCCTCATGCGCCCAACACTAGGCATAGCACAGAATCTCAGTTTTGTCTGGAGTGTTCCTTTAATTAGCATAATACCACAAAAACAAAGCTGCAACTAGTGACACGTAGAAAGGCAGGGCAGCAGGAAAGAGGGGATACATAAGGGGTGGGTTGTAACTGTGCATACCAATGCAGATCATAGTTTCTGGGTGACAACCACAATGGGCCCTGTAATCTATGTCATAGGTGGTTATCACCTTTGGAAATTCAGATGCTCTTAAGGCAATGTAACCAATAATGTTAAACCAGTATAACTCCCATCCAATTTTGAATACTAATGTCTTAACAGGGCTAATGATTTTGTTCTAAGATCTCTATGCAAATAAATTTCAGACAAAAATTTCCAAAAATAATTTATGGTATCATAGGGCAGTTATTACTAGGTAGCCAATGCATTTCAGATAATGTCGGCATTGCCTAATTTCTTTAGAGCTGTGACTTACATTAAGCAGGAAAATTTACATATGTTATAGTTACACATACTGATGTCCATACAATGATATATCAAAATTAGTACTAATTGCCTTAATTGTTTAGTAAAACTAAGGAGTAAGTAGGGATGGTTTCAAGAATGGCTCATGGTGCAGAGGAAATTTTGCACCATGTCCATTGTTGGACAGAACTCTGCAAAACAGTACAAACCGCACTCACATCCCAATACACCCTGATTTACCTAATGGCAGATCTCTCGGAGGGCCCTTGAGTTGGACTTCCTTCTCCTGTTCACCTCTCAGGACCGCTACAGCATCAGCCGTTACTACTTGGACTATGCGTGCAGATACCTCCTCTGCCGAAGCACCAAATGGGCAAAACAAAACAAGCAAACAATACAGACATTGTTAATATAAATGGGCAGGGAGGTTAAAAAGTCAAAATAAGTTTGGAAAGCACTATGCTAGGAGATACCAACAATAATCAGATTACTATTTTTGAGAAATGTTTGCTAACAGGATAACTGTTTTTATACCGGACCAAAAGCTTTACTAGAGGAAGATGTCAATGAACAGTTCAACCGTTATGAATATGAAACAAGAATCTGAATACATGATAGAGTGGTATTAACACATGACAGGAAGTGTTATCAGGAGCACACTGGAACAGACAGATGAAGGGCGCAGACCTGTAGCTTATTATCAATTATATCTCTTATTGTATATGTCATCAGTGATTGATGCTGCTATGTATACAGGCAGACACACAGAGGCTGTCCATCACTGTTGAGGGCGGCAGGAAGAAAAGGGGAGAGGCGGGTGGAGCACTCTTCTCAATAATACAACAGACTCATAACTATGAGTCCACAGTTTTGTTTTTTTTTTAGCTATTTTGCCTTTGGTCTAATAGCTCAACAGATCTGTCTTATAATATGCTGCACTTATATAAGGCATGTATATTATGGTGACATATCCACTTTAAATTAACTGTCAATGCTGGAATACAGCTTTAGACAAAAAAAATAAAAATATTCTGTTTTTGCCCATATTAGGACTTCCTTTTACCCCACAAATTCTAAGTTACCTGGGTTCTGGTGCAGTGGAGACATGCAAGGTTCTCTCTCCCTTCCAGAGAAGAGGATGACTACATGTATACATGACTACAGAGCCGTGCTGTTTTGAGCAGTCCTGTCATCTAAGTCCTCTGCTATCCAGATTAGTAGGTATTTCCTATGCAGATGCCCTGGCAACTCTTGACTATACTGCTTGGACTGGAGATAGCAGAGAGAGAGAACCCAGATATCTCCACTGAGTGGGAACCTAGATAAATAAGATTTTGCGGGTAAAAGAAGGGTATAGCTGAGAAAAAGAAATTAAAATATGTTGTATATATAGAGATAGATAGATAGATAGATAGATAGATAGATAGATAGATAGATAGATAGATAGATAGATAGATATAGTGAAGCATATAGTGTTACAATATTATAAATAATGTTTTCAAGATTAAAAAATTGTATTTGTCAGTAATCAATAATAAAATGGCTAACGGAAACACTAGAACTAATTTGACCAGTAAAATGGTGTTTATGAGAAGTTATTAATGGCAAGCTACCAACAAGGAAAGAGTTAATACAATTTTAAGAAAGCGGTCAAATGGATAGTCTATTTAATTCACAAAAATCTTTGAGTCTAGCAAAAAATGTACTCCAAGAGTATAGCAATAGAAAGAACATAACAGCCTGACGGAAGGTGAACTGCATATGGATCATAAATACTTCTTGTTTTTTTTTTACAAGGTAGCGCAGTTATGCATATAATCGTTCACAGCATAAATCAATCATCTAATCCACAACACAAATCACCTGTGATACATAAAATGTGTAATATGTTGGTGGTCAGAATAATATTAGGTTATACTTTCTGTAGATTTATGAGCGGTAAATATAATTCTATCTGTATACCCTCTCACATTTTTCCAATATTGGTCTACAAGTATATGCTCTTTCCTATATGTCTATAAATCATATGAGACATTTCGCTTTAACAATGGAAAATTAAACATGAAAAAATATACAAGGCAAAGATTAAGTGAGACCAATGGTGTATCTATAGAGGTTGTAGAGGTAGCAACCACAACCAAATCCCAATGTCTGGAGGCCCATACTCCAGCTTGACACATTACATTGCACAGATAGAGGTGTGCACGTGGTTAATGTGGGCTGATTGCTATTCCTAAAGTACTAAAACCTACTGAATTGACAGTATGCATTTTCAAGAAGGATACCACTATAACCCCCATCATGAAAATTGTTTTCACCCTGCTTTTCTATCTCTTGGAAGTAAGAAGGGAAGTGGGACTTTTGGGCTAGTTTCCGCAACCATTGTTTGCTGAAGCTGAGGTACCCGTCAACCATGGGGAAGGGAGATGGGTATGGCATTATTACAGGTTTATCTAACAATGACAACACTGCAGAGCACTGTGGCTGGCGCTATTATAGTGGCACTGCAGCTGACGCTATTATAGGAACAGTGGCAGAGGCAGAAGCACTCTGGCTGGCATAATTATACACTATGACTGTCACTATTATATTAGCAACGTGACAGGTACTTGTATATGGGTTCTATAGCTGGCACTATAAAAAGGGGAAGGGGTTTACATATATGTAAAATCCTGCCTAAAGCCCATCCTGTGTGATGATGTCTATGAGGGAAACGATCATGTGGAGTCCCTTTGGGTGAGAATAAGTGGAGGGAGAAAGAATAATAAAATAGTGATAGGGTTTTGTTATAAGTCTCCAAGTATAATGGAAAAAAGCAGAGAATCAGCTAATAAAGCAAATAGATGAGGCCGCAAATCATAATGAAGTCATTATTATGGGGGACTTTAACTTCCCTGATATAAACTGGGAGGCAGAAACCTACAGGTCCAACAAAGGAAACAGGTTTTTGACAATAATTAAGGACAATTACCTTTCACAACTGGTGCAAGACCCAACAAGAGGGGGGGGGGGGATTCTAGAATGAATTTTTACCAATAACCAATAGGCCGGGGAGGATTTCAAGAATACAGGTTGGGGGTCACCTAGGTAATAGTGACCACAACATATGAAGTTTTCATTTATCCTTTAATAAGATGTTTGGTAGAGTACCTACAAAAAGACTAAACTTCAGAAAGTCCTATGTTCATGGTCTAAGGGATGACCTTAAAGAGAACCTTTCACCAGCCCATACATGTTCACCTGAATGCAGCATGTAATGGGCAGGGCTGCACAAATCCTGGGGCACCTTAAATTTTTTTCCTATCCTCCTCCATTATTTAGATATCGGTGCCATTATATTTGTCGCCAGATATTTAGCGCCATTTGGATTTTGGAGCGCAGATTTTGCTGGAATGGTTTTCGGTGCCATGTCGTGTTTGCAACACACTGGAGGGACAAAACAGTGGAAACCCCCCAAAAATGACCCCCATTTTGGAAACTACACCACTCAATGAATTTTTCTAGGGGTGTGATCACTTTTTTAACCCCATAGTTTTTCTGCAGAATCTTATGGAAATCTGGCATGAAAAATGACCCATTTTTTTCACAAATGCGTCATTTATAGGACTTATTTTTCAAACATAGTACATGAAACTGATGAAACGCACCCCAACATTTATTGCCCACTTTCTCCTCTGTTCAGAAAAACCCCCACTTAGGCGGTAATATGTTGCCCGGCCACACGCAAAATCAAAGGCGCACAATGTGCAATTTTAGGTCACTATTTTAGCTTGAGTAACTTACAGGGCCCACTCCATGCCTGCAAAATGTAACACCCCCAAAAGTGACCCCATTTTGAAAACTACACCCCCTATGGTATTCATCTAGGGGTAGTTTGAGCATGTTGATCGCAAAGTTTTAGGTGTTATTTAGGTTATTTGTCTTTTTTGTCCCGAAACATTGCATTTGCCTGTACATATAACTATGTCGTGCTAAAATAGCATGTGACCAACAAATGTGTCAGTCCGTAGCATTAAGAACAGCATCTCACTTTGATATATAGTAAGTTAGATTGGGAACATTTTAAAAAATATATAAAACTGCTTTGAAGTGAAAGGCAATATATTTGAAAAGTGGAGGAAACAAATACTGAGCATGTTCACAGAATAAAAGGACAGCCATTAGGCTATGTAATTTTTTTATTTTTTTTTAAAGGGACTGGTTGTACAACGTCTCATTAGCACAATCAATGCCTATATGAGGGACGAACGTGCCAAGTGACGCTGGCACTCCATAAAAGATCCCTGCCCAGCAAGGTAGGAACTGAAATTTGCGCAAAACAACCGATCACCTGCAGAATATATAAAGGAGCAGTGTCCAACACCGTATGTATAGATACAGTAACGGATCACTAATCCACAAATTATTGTCAGCTTTACCAGCAGTATTATCGGGTAGAACAAGTTTCACAAAACCATAAAACAAGCCCAAACTGCACTGATCAGGAACAAATCGTATACCCTCCAAATAAAAATAACTATTCCCGTATCACCAAAAAGTAAAAAAGTACTAAGGATGAAAAGAACAGCAGGACATAATCGTAATAAAAGGCAGAACAAAAAAAATCGAACATCTAAAAACTACAGCCGCCAATGTATTCATCTAGGGGTATAGTGAGAATTCAAATTTTGTGTGGCCAATTGTAAAGCGACACCACTCTAGGTATTCCTAGAGAGAATTTTTAGTTTTGTTTTGGGGTTATTAACATTTTAGTCAGTGGGCAGAAAATGGGAAAATAAATAAAATTACTTTACAATGGCCAATATGAAGACAGGGGGGACTGATAAATAAAAAATAATTTAAAACGCTAATGAGATGTGATAAATTTTGAAGCATTCTTTTATGCATAGGCCGGGTTTTGTGGGGCATATATCGCATTGGTAGGTGGTGTCTCTTCTGATCCCTCTTCTAGTACACACCAGTCATTTTTTGGGGGGTCTTCTTTTTTTCTCAGTAGGGGGTATTTCTGTGGAAAAAGGCTGGCCTGTAATAATGCGACTTACATTACTTGCAGTACCCTCCACCTCTGGGTTTAGAAATATTAGGGCCTTGATGACATTCTCCTGGAATTGCAGGAAGGTTTCACGATTGCCTGCATACCTGGACACCACAAACATTGTAAAATGTAATTTGGGTGAGGTGGACGACCAGCATATTGTACCATGTTTTGCTCTTACACATGACACTATATGGTTTGATCACTTGATCGGATAGGTCCACCCCACACATGAAGCGATTGTACTCCAGGATGCAGGTAGGCTTGGTGGTTGGGGTGCTGGATCCACATACTATAACAGGTCTGCTGCTAGAATTATGAATGGTGGACAATATATCCACATCCCTTTTGTCCTTAAATTTGAGACAGCAGATTATCGCTGCAGACAGAACTACTTTCCCCTTTCTTCTACGTCTGCCCCAGCAAGGTTTTGGGAAGGCCCTTCTGATTCTTCCGGATGGTGCCACAGGCCACGGTGGATCTGGAAGAAAGGGACTTTAGGAGGAGAATACGGTTATAAAAATTGTCCACATATACGTGATATCCCTGACCAAGTAAAGGGTGTATACCAAACTATTTTGCCACTGATACCAAGAAATGAGGTCTGGGGATCCATTTTTGAATCTTTTTAAAGCGGTGTGTGTACCCAGTGGCGCTCTCACACACCTTGTACATTTCTATGCAGTACTGGGCCCTTTTGTTTGGGAAGTGTTGCCTGAAGTGCAGCCTCCCATTAAAATTTACGAAGGATTCATTGACTGCTATATTTTTTTCAGGGGTGTCATTTTCTGAAAATTTTAGATTATAGTGGTTGATGACAGGCCTAATCTTATATAGCCTGCCATAATTGGGTTCCTGGGGTGGTGGGCAATGGGAATTGTCATTATAATGCAAGAACTTGAGCAGGGCCTCAAAAAGTGTTCTGCTCATCACGGTACTGTAGTGGGGCGTATTGTACAATACGTCAGAGGACCAGTAGTCCCGGATACATGTTTTTTTTATGAGGCCCATGTTTAACAATAGGCCCCAACATTTTCGGAGTTCCACTGGGTCTGTGGGGGTCCAGCTTTGAACTCTGGCATTATATTAGGTAGGATTGCTGGCAATAAACTGCTCTGCATACAAATTGGTCTGCTGGACCATCGCAGATTAAAGTTCATCAGAAAATAACAAATTAAAAAAATCTAATTCCCTGAACCCCGCTGTCTCTACTTGGATCCCTGAGGAGGCAGTGTCTGTGTCATGGCATATAATGGCATATGCCTCCTCTGGACTATAAAATCTCTGGGCCATATTGGTATGGTACAGTATATAATAACTATAAAGCTAATAAAACTTTATTTTTTTATATAACTAAAATAACTAGAAAAAAGTGCTCCCTGAAAAAACAGGAGCGCACTGTATAGGTCACAGGTGGTGACAAGACACAGAGGTCAGGTAATGAGCCTATATAAAGTAGCGCTACCCCTAACAAGACTGTCTACAATTGCTAAATAACTGTTTAATTATTTTTATTTTTATTTTTTTTTAACAAGAAAAAAATACGAAACTCCCTAAAAATACAGGAGAGGATGGATTAGGTAGGGACAGAAGTCCGCAAGTAAATGGTCAGCAGGAGACGGAGATCAGCAGGTGACGGACGTCAGCAGGTAAGCAGGATTAACAGAAGCTGGTATCAGGGGTCAGTATAGGGTAAAATTGGGGAACATATTTCTCAAAATTGTCAGGGACACTGAGAGGGACCTTCACAGATCTGACAGGGACCTTCACAGATCTAACAGGGTCCTTCACAGATCGGACAGTAAGCAGGGATCAGCTGATGGGCATTATGGGTGAGTATAGAAAAGATTTTTTTTTATTTTTGGGAAATACTTTCTGTCAAACAACACTCTGACACACAGTACACTACACTAAACTATACTGATGACCGGCTCTGAGAAGCTCTGACACAGAAATGAGCTTCTCAGAGCCAGTAAATGGCACTATGCCGTCATTGACAGCTGTGATTGGTCAGTCACATTTAACTGACCAACCACAGCGATCGCCGACACGGGACCGCTCTGATAGGTCCCGTGCCAGCTAACTGTGATTGTTAGCTGTCACGGACAGCAACAATTATTGTGAAGTCACCATGTCGTTTGACATGGTGACAGTTTGAATGCAGGGCGTTACTGTACGCCCTTTTGCTGGAACGCACCGCTAAAAAGGACATACAGTAACGCCCATTTACGGGAAGGGGTTAAGGGCATAAACTTGGACAATGTCCTCAAAAATAAACATACACAAACTAAATGGGACATTTTTAAAAGCCTTTTTAAATAGGTCCTGTGAAAAATATATACCTTATGGGAATAAACAAGCTAAAACACGATGAAACCGATGTGGTTAAATAAAACAGTAAGGGGGCAATACATGATAAAAAGAAAGCGTTCAAACTACCAAAGCAAGATGGTAGTGACGAGGTATTAAATAATTATAAAGAAAAAAGTTGTGTAAAGCACAAATAAAGGCAGCAGGTTGACACAGAGAGACTCATTGCCAAGGAAAGTAGAAATAACCCAAAAATATTTTTCAAATACATAAATAATAAGAAACTGAAGACTGAAAGTGTTGGCCCTCTGAAAAATAATCTGGGTATGATGGTAGAGGAGGATGAGGAAAAGTATAATCTATTAAACGCCCTTTTCTCTACTATATTTGCACAGGAAAATTTAACGTCAGACGACACGATTAGGGATGAAGTAATTCTCCATTAAATGTCACCTGCTTAACCCAGCAAGAAGTGCAAATAAATAACACTAAAATAGACAATTTACCGGTTCTGGATGGTATACAACCCTGCGTTCTGCAGGAATTAAGTAACGTGATAGACAAACCCTTATTTCTGATATTTAAGGATTCGATCATGACAAGGTCTGTTACACAGAACTGACGCATAACAAATGTGGTGCCAATATTGAAAAAGGGGTCAAAAAGCAAGTCCAGAAACTATAAACCTGTAAGTTTAGCCTCCATTTTGGTAAAATATTTGAGGGTTTTCTAAGAAATGCTATTCTCGAGTATCTCAAAGAAAATTGACTGTTAATGCAGCATCAGCATGGGTTTATGCGGGATCTGTCGTGTCAAACTAATCTGATTAGCTTCTATGAGGAGGTAAGTTCTAGACTGGACTTGTGTAAGGCTGCGGATGTGGTGTCTGTAGACTTTTCAAAGGCATTTAATACTGTGACCGCATAAAAGGTTTTTATATAAAATGAAAATGCTGGGACTGGGGGAAAATATGTGTAATTGGGTTAATAACTGGCTCAGTGATAAAAAACAGAGGGTAGTTATTAATGGTACATCCTCAGAGTGTGTCACAGTTACCAGTGGTGTACAACAGGGGTCATTATTGGTCCCTCTTCTTTTTAATATGTTTCATAATGACCTTTTAGAGGGTTTACAGAGTATAATTTCAGTATTTGCGGATGATACTAAGCTCTGTAAAGTAATCAACACAGAGGAGGATAATGTAAAACTACAGAGGGATTTGGAAAAGCTGGAGGTTTTGGCAGAGAATTGGCAAATTAAGTTTAATGTCGATAGATGTAAGGCCCTGGGCCATGGAAACAGATTTTACAATTATGCAATAAATGGTAAAACACTGGGTAAAAGTACTACTGAAAAAGATTGGGGAATATTGGTGGACAGTACATTTACATTTAGCAACCAGTGCCAGGCAGCTGCTGCCAAGGCAAGTAAAATAATAGGAGGCATAAAAAGAGGCATTGATACCCATGACAAGAACATAGTTTTGCCTCTATACAAATCACTAGTCAGACCACACATGGAATAGTATGTACAATTTTGGGCACCTGTGTATAAGAAGGACATGGCTGAACTAGAATGGGTGCAAAGAAGGGCAACTAAGGTAATTAATTGAATGGGTGGATTGCAGTATCAAGAAAGTGTATTAAACTTGGAGCTATTCAGTTTAAAAAAAAAGAAGGCTTAGGGGCGATCTAATTATAATTTATTTACAAATATACAATGGGACAGTACAGAGATCTTTCTAATGATCTTTTTACACCTAGGTCTGTAACAAGGACAAGGGGGCAGCCGCTACGTCTAGAGGAAAAAAGGTTTCCCAACCATCACAGGCGGGGATTCTTTAGGGCAGATTCACACGAACGTTGCGTTTTTGCGCGCGCAAACAACGCGGCGTTTTGATAGCGCAAAAAACATTTGACAGCTGCGTGTGTCATGCGTGTCTGATGCGCGGCTGCGTGATTTTCGCGCAGCCGGCATCATAGAGATGAGGCTTTTCAACGCCCGTCACTGTCCAAGGTGCTGAAAGAGCTAAATCTTTCAGCACCCTCGACAGTGAATGCCGAACACAACAGCGAAAAACCTGTAAAAAAAAAAGATAAAGTTCCTACTTACCGAGAACTTCCCGGCCGTTGCCTTGGTGACGCGTCCTTGGTGACGCGTCCTTGGTGACGCGCCTCTCTTGACATCGGGCCCCACCTCCCTGGATGACGCGGCAGTCCAAGTGACTGCTGCAGCCTGTGATTGGCTGCAGCCTGTGCTTGGCCTGTGATTGGCTGGAGCTGTCACTTGAACTGAAGTGTCATCCCGGGAGGTCGGACTGCAGGAAGGAGACAGGAGTAATCGGTAAGTTAGAACTTCGGGTTTTTTTACAGGTTCATGTATTTTGGGATCGCAAGTCACTGTCCATGGTGCTGAAACAGTTTAACTCTTTCAGCACCATGCACAGTGAATGTCTCCCGACGTCGCGGACCGGAATTTTTTTTGCCGGGTTCGGCCAAAACGAGTTTGGCCGAACCCGGTGAAGTTAGCTTCGGTTGTCGGGGTTCGCTCCTCGCAAAGACACTCCGTTTGGATGCTTGGAAACAGAAAAGCACGTGGTGCTTTTCTGTTTCCATTCATCCTTTTGACAGCTCGTGCGCTGTTTCAGTCTGTTCGCACGGAAGTGCTTCCGTGCGACCTGCCTGGTTTTCACGCACCCATTGACTTCAATGGGTGCGTGATGCGTGAAATACGCAGAGTTATTGAACCTGTCGCGTATTTTGCGCAGCGAACAAACGCTGCGCAAAATACACGGACTGTGTGTACTGCCCCATAGACTTCTATAGGGCATTGCGTGCCGCGCGAAAACCACGCGGCCTACACGCTGCCAAATTACGCTCGTGTGAATCCCCCCTTACTGTGAGAGCAGTGAGACTATGGAACGCTCTGCCACAGGATGTTGTGGTGGTTGATTCTTTGAACAAGTTCAAAAAGGGCCTTGATGCCTTTATCAAAAAATATAATATTACAAATTATGAGTACTGGATTCTGTAGATGGGACGTGGATCCAGGGATTTATTCTCATATTTGGAGTCAGGGAGGAATTTTTTTTTCCCTAATGAGGCAATTGGCATCAACCTCATGGGGGTTTTGCCTTCCTCTGGATTAACACAATAGGATTATAGGTTGGACTTGATGGACCTGTGTCTTTTTTCAACCTTATCAATTATGTAACTATGTAACTATGATTGGCTCTATTGTGTTATTACTGTGTCTGGCACTGCTGCATGAGCACCACGCAGGGTTAAATTGTTTGAGCACTGATGGGGCTGTTTCTATTACATTAGCACACTGTAAAGGATTTGCCAGACACAGGTTCTGTGTCGACGCCCGTGGGCAATCAGTCTGCACCTGCTCCTAAGTCTGTGAGACTGACTCCATCTTCCACCACTCAGGATGGCAGGCTTAGGAGTGGGAGAGCCTATCACAGCCTGGCCAGACGGAGCTAGTTCCCGCCCACTGTCTATTTATACCTGCCTTTCCTGTTCCTCCTTTGCCTGTGATTCTTCTATGCTTGTTTCCTGGCTTGCTGCTGCTGCTTGTACTACTGATCCTCTGCTTGTTATTGACCTTGGCTTTCTGACCACTCTCCTGCTCAGCGTTTTGTGCCTCGCTCACTCCTGGTTTGACACGGCTCGTTCACCACTCTTGTTGCTCACGGTGTCTCCGTGGGCAGCTGCCCCGTTTCCCTAGCTTCTGTGTACCCCTTTCTGTTTCGTCTGTCTTGCACTTACTGAGCGTAGGGACCATCGCCCAGTTGTACCCCGTCGCTTAGGACGGGTCGTTGCAAGTAGGCAGGGACTGAGTGGCGGGTAGATTAGGGCTCACCTGTCTGTCTGGGACCTTCTCATTACACACACATGGTTGGTTCTATTATCTTGGCACTGTAGGATTTGTACATTTAATGGCATTTTATTAGGCTACTTGTGCACTGTATGGCTGCATTATTTGCACTACTATGTGACACTGTTTAGTTTTTACTCAGAGTAACAACTAATTTTTAGACAGACCAAAGGGGCTCAACTCTACCAAAATATTCTGAAAGATGTGTAGACACTTAAAAAGTACATTGGGCTACTAAGTATACATGTACAATCAATAGTTTGTGTCCTAACTGTGCTACTCTCAAAAGACTGTTATAATAAAAAAAACCTAAGTATAACAATATGAAGCATGTAACTTTATGATATTACACAGATTTTCGCACAGGCTAAAAGTAACCAGACTGGCTCCAGGGACTTCCTCAAGAGCAACATTGCTTCATATCTACCACATTGAAGCTTATTTCAAGAGACAAGAGAAAGGAGCACTGCGGCGGAAATTGTATTTTTACTATTAATGATGCTGAAAAAGGGACAGACACTTCGGAACTAATGGACGTCCTCTATAAATAGAAGAGCCAGACGCTTCAATTTACCCTTGAAGGCTTTATACAGAGATTCCCTTAACTGTACTTTTCTAATGGTTCACTCAGAGTTCAAGGAATAGTTAGGGTACAGCCGGCTATAAACTGTTTATGAAATTTCAAGTAGCCCGTACATTTATGCGAGTTTGCTTGCCATTTTTCACCTCATTCTTTCGGGTTTTATTACTTCCAGCTAAGGATCAATTTTAACGATAATCAAGGTTCAAAGAATGAGAAAAAACAAAATTTACATTGAGGAAATTTTGTATCATGTGCCTTATATACTCTTATTCAAGTCACACAAATAGAAGTCAGCCATATCAATTCAACCACCAATCAATGGGGGGGGGAATGTTACATAGTACGGTTGAAAAAATACATATGTCTATCAAATTCAACCAAGGGATGGGAAAAAGGGGAGGGATGAAACCAAAACTCTACACATTCATATAGGAGCTGATATTTTTTAGTTCTAGGAAATTATCTAAATTATGTAAGCCTTTTTTAAAACCATCCACTGTAGCTACTGTGACCAGCTCCTGCGGTGACTATTCCATAGATTCACAGTTCTCACAGTAAAGAAGACTTGTCGCCTTTGGAGATTGAATCTTTTTTTTCTCCAGACGGAGGGAGTGCCCCCTTGTCTTTTGAGGGGGTTTTACATGGAATAGGTTTTCAATATATTTCTTGTATGTGCCAATAATATATTTATATAAGTTAATCATGTCCCCCCTTAGTTGTCTCTTTTCAAGGCTAAATAGGTTTAATTCTTTTAATCTTTCCTCATAACTTAGATTCTCCATGCCCCTTATTAGCTTCATTGCTCTTCTTTGTATTTTTTCCAACTCCAGGGTATCCTTCCTATGAACTGGAGCCCAGAACTGAACTGCATATTCTAGATGAGGCCTCACTAATGCTTTGTAAACTGGAAATATTATATGTGTGTCCCACGAGTCCATGCCTCTTTTAATACACGACAATGTCTTGATGGCCAGAGAAGCAGCTGATTGACATTGCATGCTGTTATTTAGTCTATGATCTACAAGTGACTCTCCCAGTGTAGCTCCTCCTAAGACATATGATGCATGCAGATTGTTGGTACCCAGATGCATAACTTTACATTTATCTACATTAAACCTCATTTGCCAAGTGGATGCCCAAACACTAAGTGTGTCCAAATTAGCTTGTAATTTATGAACATCTTCCATAGACTGAACAATACTACATAGCTTGGTGTCATCTGCAAAAATAGAAACAGTGCTATTAATTCCATCCTCTACATCATTAGTGGTGCCCATTCAGAGTAGGAATCATTGACCACAACTCTCGGGATACGGTCCTTGAGCCAATTTTCAATCCAATTACAAACTATGCTTTCTAAACCTATAGTCATTAATTTACCCATTAGGCATCTATAAGGGACAGTGTCAAATGCCTTTGCAAAGTCCAAAAACACTATATCCACAGCGGCCCCTCTGTCTAGGCTTCTGCTTACCTCTTCATAAAAACAGATCAGGTTGGTTTGACAACTTCCGTTCTTAGTAAAACCGTGCTGGCTGTCACTTATAATAAAAAAAATTGTCACATAATCCTGTATATAGTCCCTCAATAGCCCCTCAAACATTTTTCCAATGATGGATGTTAAGCTTACTGGTATATAATTACCTGGGGAAGAACTAGAGCCCTTTTTGAAAATAGGCACCCCATTTGCCCTGTGCCAGTCTGTTGGCGCTATACCAGTCACTAGAGAATCTCTGAATATTATGTAAGAATGGCTTCCCGCCACTTGTAAAATAGGGCGTGGTGCCGTGAAGGAGAGACGGGGCCACCCACAGTCCAACAGCTCAAAGCTTCCACTTTGTGGCCCACGGATAGACTGAGATGTGCACCTCTTAATAAATTAGGTGCATCCTACTCCTGTGGGCTTAGGTCTAAGAATGGCGTATAAAATGCCAATCTTAGTGAATCTGCCCTCAAACAGGAGATGCCCTCTATGGTTACTATAAAAAGATCCAAGTCAGGTTACAATTTTTGTAATGTACCTCAGACACGGGGCTTGTTAAGGCTAGCACATACTCTAATGTCAGACCAACTTCTTAATATTACAACAGTTACTTCAATGTCTGTTTAGAAGAAACTAGCTAGGGTCAAGTATAGCATGGTTCCACTGTAAGTGGATGGCTGCTGAGGTAACTCAAACTAAAAACAAAGAAGCAAATGTTTAGAAAATGTATCTCCAAACTGTATCTACTTGGTTTGTGGCTTGTTAATCTTAATTTGAATGAGGGATGCTAAGAGATAAACCAAGGGTAGTTAGACTACTGGCAAAGTCACTAAAGGCGGATACGTCTCCCAAGTTGACTCTACAGCTCGTGGTCATCTCTTTTCCAATGGGTTCTAATGACTCAAAGTTTAAAAGGGTTTTGCAGAGAGAAAAAATTGATGACCTATCCTCAGGAGGGGTCCGACTCTCAGCACCCCCTGCTGATCAGCTGTTTTAAAAGGGGCGCTGCGCTTGTGCGAATGCTGCTTCCCCTTCATTGCTCAATACTGTTAAACAGCAACACACTTGTAGCCGCGTTTCACTGTATTACAGCCTTCTCCCATTCAAGTGAAAAAGGCTGAAACATGCGCCTCTTAATAAATTAGGCGCGTCTTATTCCAGCATGTTTTAAATTAAGGCGCATGAAACGCCAGTCTTAATAAACTTCCCCCTTAATAACCAAAAGTATGTGGAAAACTCTAATTATTGAGTTCAGGTGTTTCAGCAACACCCATTGCAAACAGGTACATAAAATCAAGCACATAATATCAGCACTTGTTGTTAGGCTTGAGAAAGACCCTTCACTCACTACGGGTCGAAACGTTGCCTGTTTACCGTAATATGTTTTGACATTAAAACCTGTGCTGTTGTCCTGCTACTTTGTTGGAATTTAAATATGGCACTGTCACAGGATGCCACCTTTGCTACAAGACAGTGCAGGAAATTTCTGTAAGGCACCATGCACAATTCCAGGCATGGCAGGCCGCGGACAGCCGTTCGTATTTACGGGCTGTGCTCCCATTATAGAGTATGGGAGCACGGTCCGTAAAATAAGAAAATAGGACATGTCCTATTTTTTTCGAAAAGTTTCTACAGCACAGATACCTTCTCGTAAATATACGGGAAGGTGTCTGTCGGCCATAGAAATGGATGGGCCCGTAATTACGGGTGATTTTACGGTCATGTGCATGGGGCCTAAGCGAAGGGTAACAACAACTCAGCCACAAAGCATTAGACCACGCAACCTCACAGAGCAATGTCATCAAGTGCTGAAGCAATGTGAAATATAAAAATAGCCTATCCATTGCATCACTCACTACAGTGTTTTAAACTGGCTATGGAAGTGACATCAGTACAAGAACTATGGGTTGGTAGCTTACTTAAATGGATTTCCCTGGTTGAGCTGCTACACATAAGCCTAAGGTCACGATGCACAATGCCAAGAGCTGGAGTGGTGTAAAGCGGGCCATCACTGAACTCTGGAGTAGTGGAAATGTGTTGTTTTGGAGTGATGAATTACATTTCACTATCTTGTAGTCTGATGGATGAATCTGGGGTTTGGCGGATGCCGGAAGAATGCTACCTACTGAAATGCATAGTACCTAATGTAAAATTTGGTGAAGTATGCATAATGGTATGGGGCTGCTTTTCAGGGTTTGGCCCTTTATTTCCAGTAAAGGGTAATGTTAATGCTACAGCATAAAAATACATTTTAGACAACTGTATGTTTTTAACATGCCATTCGGACTAAAGTCAATTCGTTTAGAAGGAATTTGCTCATCTCTAACCATAATCTAAAGCCTTCAATACTGCTTTATGCCTAAATACAAATGATATTTTTACACAAAATATTAGCTGCCCTTTTTAAGACTACCATGTACTATACATATGAGAGTTTGGCAATTGTCCCTAAAGATTTATTTCTGTACTGACATTTCTTCAGGTACTATATGCTGATACATTATCCACGGAACTGTAGCAACTACCATCATTTCTATCACAAGTTCTGCCTGTTCGCATTCTGCCATTTTCTCTGCAGACAACTGTAGCCCGGATCAATGCAATTTGTCCTTCCGGTAATGCACCAGCCGGTTTACTGCATGAATAGAATCAAAATAAATGAAATTCAATCTAAGAACATGAGCATGGCTAAGCCTTTATAAGAACGTGTAAGGTCAGTCCACTTTAAGCTGTCTGACCAGATGTTTCCAAAACTTTCATCTAATTAGGATCCCAGCCTTTTTATAATACTAACAGCTAACTCCCTTATCCCATATATTTTCTTTGCAAACATAGAGCTTCAGCACAAATTTAAAATGTGCAAGGAAAGAAATCCTGGACAATACATTATATAACATTTCCAACAACAAAATCATGCGTCCATAGAATAATGGCACAATAGAGTTTGTATGCGCAGAATACAATAGTTACATGTCCATGCACCTCTGCCAACAAGTCTTATACAGTGGTCCCTCAAGTTACAGTGGCCTCAGGTTATAATATTTTCATGTTACGATGTCCTTCCTGGGCCATGGAAACTTGAAACTACATTCAGGTAACCACAGACAGTGCCGATGACAGTAGCAATAACGTGAAGACCCAGCCAACCCAGACCCATCAGTTGTATCTGCCTATTTTTCTTTAATCTTTATTTGGTATTTTGAGCTGACATTTAAGGGGCTTTTAGTTTTAGTTTTCCATAACATTATGGTCTCAAGTTACAATAATTTCAAGTTACAAAAATAGTTTCAGGTTTTGGCACAAATAATGAAAAAAGAAGTTCCACAATTTGTCTTTGCTTTTGTTTTTTTTATAGCATACACAGTTCAGGATAAACGATGCTATAAATTTATTGTACAGGTTGTTATGGACCTGAAACGACCAAATGCGTGTATATTATTTTATGGTTTGGGACTTAATAAACTTAACTGAATAAAGTTTATTAAATCCTGATTGTGCGACACAGTAGCAGTGCCATGGGATCAGCATGACGAGTATGCTCATCATGATGTGGCAAGTGGTAAAAGTCAAGTAGTAAAAAATACAGTTTCCAGCAGGATGCAGACAAGCCACAAGGTTATATGGAGGGAGGTCGCACTGCTGCAAAATACTTATGAACATCCACTCTCACACACCTATCAGTCAGGAGGAGGTTGGCTGCTTAGTATTAGGGTATATTCAGTGCCCTGGACCTTCAGCGGTGATCGCCGTTCCCTGTTAGACTGCAGACGGCTTACATAGGACGTCTATGAACCCATCTACAGCCTTCTACCGTCTACAAGGAACGCCGATCACAAGCAAAAGTGCAAGTCACTGAATATATCCTAACACTGAGCAGCCAACTCCTAAATGGTAGGACCCCCACCGATCAAAACTTTTGATATGTTTCTATGACAGGTTAAAGGTTTTTTAAAAGTACAGTTACTCTTTTAGTGGTTTTGAGGTATTTTCCGCTATTTAGCCACCCGTACTAGCTGCATTATTTTATTTTTTACATGGACATTTTTTAGCTGATATGTGTACAATTTCATAACCAATAATGTATGTTTTTAATTAAGTAATAATACAGGCATTAATCTTTGTGTAATAAGCACAATGTCCACTTCTGCTATCACTGACTTGCTTCTCCAGCATAGATAAGGTTAATTATCGTCTGTCTCCAGGGATACTGAACGCTGAGTCTTTGTGGGTAATATTGGGCTGGCTGAATGGTTGTCATGACAACAGTGGTGGGAAGCAGCTGGATTTTAGGCCTGTAACCGGAACAGAGACGACTGTTTCATCGTAACTAATGATCTTCCTGACACACCGGAGCTTTTATGCTCACAAATAAACATCCCTATAACAAACATTCAGCTATAGCGCAGGCCAATATTGTCCCTACTACTGCACTATAAAATATGACTCATATATATCCAATAGCATACAGACAGGGGGTAGGGGTGGTTATAGGGTTAAAGTCCCCGCACTGACAATGACAGTTCTGGGCACACGAAGTCTGTACCCTAAATCATGCCCCAAACCATGACGGCAGTTAGGAAAGGCAAAGCTCCCAGGAGGGATAAGTAATAAAAGTCGGCAGAAGTCGGCAGGCTTCTACCTGCTGATTGTAATCTCTGACTTTTGAGCAGGGAGGATGCACCTAGGTACAACAAGCGTAATCAAAGATCACTTTGATTCCGCCCGTTTAGCCCCTAGATGCCTGGGGCATGTAAGGCGTTAGAAAGAGGGAGTGCTTTTTACCGCACAATGAAGGCATTTAAAACGAAACCCAGAAAACAATGACGGACTTGCTATTTATTGCCGATTTCATGCTACAAATAATGTTTTTTTCAGTTTCCCTGTACATTATATGTTACATAAAATGGTGCCATGAAAAACTACAACTCGTCCAGCAAAAATCAAGCCCTCAAACGGCTATGTCAACGGAAAAATAAAAAAGTTATGGCTTTTGGAAGGTGGGGAGAAAAGAACGAAAATGAAAAAACGACCATTGACCTGGTCATTAAGGGGTTAAAGAAAAAGTTTAGACACCCTTCAAAACTGGATCATTCTTCACAGAATCAGTCATGGCGCTACAACTTATCCAGTTCCTAAAAATGTATGGCCTATCCTCAGGATAAGCCATCGATATCTGATAGGTCGGGATCTGACTCCCAGGACCCCTCCAATCAGCTGTTTTGAAGAGGCCGCAGCGCTCGTATGAGCTTTGCTTTCTCTTCATTTTTTATCTGCTCCTACTGTGAATCGCTGACACACTTGTAGCTGTGGTTCACAGTACTACAACCTTCTCCCGATGATAGGCTATAAATTTTTAGGGACTGGAAAACCCCTTTAATTTATTACGTCTGACCATGACTCTGAATCATGAATATTAGACTTTTAAACTGTTTCCTTGTGGTAGACAAAAGGAGCCATGTACCGACAGTGTTTTTTCACGCTGATTTTGACACAGAAACCTTGCCGGAATCAGCACCAAAAATCGCCCCAGATCTCGTTCCATTGATTTCAATCAGAGGTAGAGGCATTTTTTTTCCCAGGTTTTTTGTTTCTTCGCAGAAAAAAAAGCGTCATGCCCTATTTTGAAACGGCATTTGTCTGGTGCTATTTTGCTGTGGTTTTGGCAGTTGCTAAATTTAAAAAAGTATATAAAACGCCTAAAAAAATTGTAAAAGAACATAAAAAGTTAATTTTTAGGCAGTTTTTTGCTGCCTGGCAAAAAACACTGTGTGCACATAAACTAACCGTTGTACTGGCCTTTAGCTTTAGTAACACTATGCAGAAGCACATGCTAGTCCGACGGATTCTATTTTTAATGAGGCTGGTTTCACACAGTGGGACACATTTCTTAAATAAAATCCACCAGAAAACGTGTGAAATAGTGTAAGTGAGATGCGCCATATTTCTATAAGAAATTAGCCATTCTTAATCATGTTCTCTGACATACAACAGATTAGAAGAAATATTTTATGGTTGCGCCCAAAAAAAATCTTTAAAGGAACGGTGTCATGAATTTATTTTATTTTTTTATTAATTTATGTGTTTTTATTTAATAAAATATTATATTTACTTTATTTATTTTTTCACATAAAATGTTTTGTTTTTTATTTAAACTTTTTTACTGTGCTGGGGGATGCCATTTTTTATTTCATCTGTGTAGGTGTCTCTTCACGACACATACACAGATTAAATATGGCAGCGACAGGGCATAGGAGATAGGAACTGCTCCCATTCCTATCTCTTGTGCTTCTGCGTCTAACTCTGTATTGCACAAGCTTTGTGGCATGCGCAGTTGAGAGTGAATCAGCTGGTTTGTAGGGGATAGCCGGCGCCATTTTAGTGAAGACCAGCCGCACTGCAGGTGAGGTGTGTGTGCGTGTGTGCATGAATGCGGGAGGAGGGGTTTGTGTGTGGTGGGGTTGCATGTTTGGGGGGGGGTTTGTGTGTGTGGGCGGGGGTGCGTGTGTGTGGGGGGGGTTTGCGTATGATGCGGTTGCATGTTTGGGGGGCTTGTCCACACGTAACGGAATTACTGCTAGTTTCTGCGGAATTTCTTTGGAATTGCTGCAGAAATTTTCTGCAGCAATTCCGTTACGTGTGGACAAGCCCTAAAATCTCTGGGAAATATCACTGAATACTAGAATATGTTATGTCCTGTTTTCCCTTTTTCATTTATTGTTACCCCAGTGTCACATTGCCTCAAAGTATGTGAACAAACCCAGAAAGCGACAATGTTAGAGCCAATGTCTAACTGATTTATTGTGCAGGCATCCGAAACGAGCGCCACCAACTCATTTATGATAACCAAATGGCAAAAAGAACATATTTGCACCTAGAATAGCACATTCCCTCCAGCCAAACATCATAACAAAATCTAAATGGCACCAGGGCTGACCTTTTCATACTTCAAAGAATCTCAACAATGTAATTTCATGCCTCCGGCACAGAATTCATTTTAACAATCTGTCCACAGCAAACTAGACGTGGAGCTTCAGAAAAAGCTCAGCTTCATACGACTAATTGTAACATAACAAGCCGAATGCTTCAGGAAACATTTAGAAGGCACTTTAAAGAATTCTAAAAAGGACAACAACTTTACAGTGACTGGTAAATCTTATATATTGTAAGCAATTTGACAGCACAGATGGATGGGCAGTTATCATTATTCTTTTACTCATTAAGGCTGGGTTCACATTATGCCTTTTTGTTGCATTTTTGTTGCATTTTTGAAATGCGGAAAAGAAAATTACATGTTTTTTTGTTTTTTTTTTAAATACCTACTGCATTTTTACAAAGCTTTTCAGCTGTAATCTGGTTTTCCATTTACTGGTCATAGGCTTACAGCTGAAACCCTTTTAAAAACGCATGGGAATTTAAAAAAATGCATGCGTTTTTAAAAATGCTTTTTTCCCCCCAGGATTTAAAAAAAATAATTAAAAAAAAAAAAACACAAAAAAAATGCTACAACAAAAGCGCACGATGCGAAACCTGCCTAATAATGCTCAGTCAAAAACCTATTAGGATGTATTGATCAGGGAACTTTTATCAGGGGGGTGGCTCCAAGGCTTCAAATCAACCACAATACTCTGGCTGAGTCCACGCTTTATCCTGTCCATGATAGATTAAGTTTACACACTTTACTTGTGTGATCCTGGTTTTACAAAACTTAATGGTGCACTTATGCCCACTAAATGTCCTTGTACAGTGCCCAAGAAGGAGCTGGTAAACCAGATGTCCCATAAGCTCCTTTCTTCTGTAAACTTTTTTAGCCACTGAACAGAGCCAAGAGAGATTATGTGACGCACTTCCCAGTAGACATGTAAAAGGAAGAATCTTCTAATGGGTTCATGTAATTGTCCTATTTGTGGCCCTAGTTTGGTTTTAATAAAGCATTGCACAGATGCCCAGGATCCCTTTACAAACCTATCATATGAAGCATTTTCCTTACCACTTGTAACCATATAGTTTAGTGAGGTCACCTGAAACCATAACAGACTAGGATTGCATCGACACCAAACACAATGGGGGAAATTTAGCAAAACTACACTAGTGCAAGACAAAATTGAAAGAGCAATCCATAGCAGCCAATCATATTCCAGCTCTCATTTCCCAAAGAGCCACTGAAAAATGACAACTGGAATCTAGTTCATCGCTTTTTCTTTTAGAATAGTTTTGATAAATATTCTCCAAAATCTCACAAATGTGTCTAAAACATAAGACATTATAGAAAATTGTATTGCCTGAATACACATCCTTACCTGCAGTTTCTGAATCGCCAGATGGCATCTCTCCATTGATGCCATTCTCCTTGCTTGTAGGATGGGATTCTTGGAGAGCCCTCGCCCCATATGCTCTTTCCTCTGACTGTCTGAAGGGAATGCCATTGGAGCTGTGGACCATTCCATCTCCTGCTCCTCCTTGTTCCTTCATATCTGTTGTGTGAGGAAGTGGTGAGGCCTCACTGAGCTGCCCTGGTGCCCAGTGGGATGATTTGGGCTCATCCTGCCTATTATCCGTCATTCTTCCTCCAACCAGAAACCTGCAACCAAAATGAAATTATTTACCTGGAAAAGGCATATTTACAACAGTATACCCATTGTTTGATTAAAAATAATTATTTTATTAATGGCAGTGGTCACTGGCGTAGCTATAGGGGTCGCAGCGGTCGCAATTGCGACCGGGCCCCGAAGCCAGGGGGGCCCACGGCCCCCCGCACCACATCAATAAAAAGTTACTATAGTAACTCGGGCCGCGGGCCCCTGTTACTATAGTAACAGACTGTACTTACCTTCCTGGTTCTGGATCGCAGCGGAGGTCCTGACGTCAAGCGCTGTGCGCAGCGCATGACGTCACAGCGCTATGCGCCGCGCACAGCATCGAGAGGACAGAACTACCGCCTCGGCTGAAGAGGACTCCCGGGACCCGCCAATCAACTGTTTTGAAGGGGCCGCAGCACTCGTACGAGAGCTGCTCCCCTTCATTCCGGTCACTTCATTCCGGTCACACTGTGAATCGGTGTCGGCGATTCACAGTGTGAGCGAGTAGTGAAATGAAGGGGAAGCAGCTCTCGTACGAGTGCTGTGGCCCCTTCAAAACAGCTGATTGGCGGGCCCGGGAGTCGGACCCCGACACATCAGCTATTGATGGCCTATCCTGTGGATAGGCCATCAATGTTTAGGGACTGCACAACCCCTAAGACTACGATGTAGCAGGCTTAAGGGGCCCATGAGACAGGATCACAGATTGTGTGACCCTGTCTGCTGGGCCCTGTATCTAAGCCAATCACATGGTAGGCTTAGATACATGGCCCATGCATGATCCTGTCTGATGGGCCCTGTATTTAAGCCAATCACATGGTAGGCTTAGATACATGGCCCATGTGTGATCCTGTCTGTGGGACCCTGTATCTAAGCCTACCACACTGTAGGTTTAGATACAGGGCCCCAGCACACAGTAATCTTATACTGTATAAGATTATTGTCTGCTGGACCCTGTATCTAAGCCTACCTTGTGGTAGACTTAGATACAGGGTCCCACAGACAGTATCACACATGGGCCCTGTATCTAAGCCTAACACATGTGTTACTAATCTTTTTTTTGTGTGTTTTCTTACAGGTTCGGTCGTTGGACTACGTCGGATTCCAGGACTACTTCGATGACGGCTTTTTTTTTATTATCAATAAAATGGTTAATGAGGGTTGTGTGGGTTTTTTTTTATTTCAATAAAACATTTTTTCCATGCCTTTGTTTTTTTTTAAACTATATTACTACCGCCTTAGTAATGGCCGCAGGCTGATTGACAGCATCCATTGCTAAGGCGGGGCTTAGTGTTAGCCGATGCAGAGGCGAACACTAACCCCCTTTATTACCCCGGTACCCACCGCCACCAGGGGTGCTGGGAAGAGCCGGGTACCATCCAGTACTTGACCATCTGTAGTGACGGTCAGGCACCAGGGCGGCCGCAGGCTGGTAGTATCAGAAGGGGAAAGGCCAGATACAGTGGCCCTTCCCACCCTGGTAATGCTAGGCTGCTGCTGCTTTATTGTATCCGGCTGGTTATGAAAAATGGGGGGGACCCTACGTCATTAAAAAAAAAAAAAAAAAAACTAATTGGAAAGAACGATGTCGCGTCCCCCCCCCCAAATTTCATAACCAGCCAGATACAACACAGCAGCAGCAGGCAGCATTACCAGGGTGGTAGGTGCCACTGTTTTTGGCATTTCCCCAATACTACCAGCCTGCGGCCGCCCCGATGCCTGACCATTACTGCAGATGGTCGGGTACTGGTTCGTACCCGGCTCTTCCCAATACCCCTGGTGGCGGAGGGTATCGGGGTAATAATGGGGGTTAGTGTTGGCCTCTGCACCTGCTAACATTAAGCCCCGCCTTAGTAATGGAGGTTGTCAATCAGCCAGCGGCCATTACTAAGGCGGTGATAAGAAAGTTTAAAAAGATACAAGCACATAGAAAAAATATTTTATTGAAATAAAAAAACACAACCCCCATTAACCATTTTATTGAGACTATAAAACCGCTGTCATTGAAGTCCTCGTATCCGAAGTCCAACAACCGAACCTGTAAAAAAACATAAACACACAAAAATAATCAGTAACGCATAAAGAAGCAAAATTATTATTCTTACCTTTCCTGGGTCCAACGCTGGAGCCGCAATGTCAGTGAGCTGAGCCCTGTATCTAATCCTATCATGTGTGATACTGTCTGCTGAGCCCTGTATCTAATCCTATCATGTGTGATACTGTCTGCTGGGCCCTATATCTAATCCAATCATGTGTGATACTGTCTGCTGAGCTACTGTATCTAATGCTATCATGTGTGATACTGTCTGCTGAGCCACTGTATCTAATCCTATCATGTGTGATACTGTCTGCTGAGCCGCTGTATCTAATCCTATCATGTGTGATACTGCCTTCCGAGCCACTGTATCTAATCCTTTCATGTGTGATACTGTCTGCTGAGCCACTGTATCTAATCCTATCATGTGTGATACTGTCTGTTGAGCCACTGTATCTAATCCTATCATGTGTGATACTGTCTGCTGAGCCGCTGTATCTAATCCTATCATGTGTGATACTGCCTTCCGAGCCACTGTATCTAATCCTATCATGTGTGATACTGTCTGCTGGGCCCTATATCTAATCCGATCATGTGTGATACTGTCTGCTGGGCCCTATATCTAATCCAATCATGTGTGATACTGTCTGCTGAGCCACTGTATCTAATCCTAGCATGTGTGATACTGTCTGCTGAGCCACTGTATCTAATCCTATCATGTGTGATACTGCCTTCTGAGCCACTGTATCTAATCCTATCCTGTGTGGTACTGTCTGCTGAGCCACTGTATCTAATCCTATCATGTGTGATACTGTCTGCTGGGCCACTGCATCTAATCCTATCATGTGTGATACTGTCTGCTCAGCCACTGTATCTAATCCTATCATGTGTGATACTGTCTGCTCAGCCACTGTATCTAATCCTATCATGTGTGATACTGTCTGCTCAGCCACTGTATCTAATCCTATCATGTGTGATACTGTCTGCTGAGCCAATGTATCTAATCCTATCCATAGTTTATAGGGTCGTAGTGATATAGATATGATGTCTCCTATACACACATTTTTTTTGGGATGGACACATATGTATTGGGGCTATTTCCCCTGACATTTTAAGCCCTAAGGGTATGTTCACACGGCAGCGTCCATTACGGCTGAAATTACGGTGCTGTTTTCAGGGGAAAACAGCACCGTAATTTCAGCCGTAATGGCATGTTGAGGCGTCTTTCGCTGCGTCCATTACGGACGTAATTGGAGCTGTTTTTCCATGGAGTCAATGGAAAACGGCTCCATTTACGTCTGAAGAAGTGACAGGCACTTCTTTGACGCGGGCGTCTTTCTTACGCGCCCCCTTTTGACAGCGGCGCGTTAAAAAAAATGACCGTCGGCACAGAACATCGTAAGACCCATTCAAATGAATGGGCAGATGTTTGCCAACGCTTTTGAGCCGCATTTTCGGACGTAATTCGGGGCTAAAACGCCCGAATTACGTTCAATTGCGTGTGTGAACCCAGCCTTAGTGACGCCCCGGCTGCTAGTGCTGCATTGTTGGGTCACTTAGGAGACCCAGCGATGCAGCTGAAAGCTGCGGACCGTCGGCCATGAGGAGTTTGCGGGGGGGGGGCCCAATAAGAACTTTTGCATCGGGGCCCGTGAGCCTTTAGCTACGCCACTGGCAGTGGTATTGCTTTGAACATGATACTTTAATGTCTGCAATATTTCATTAACGTCTTCCCTCCCTGCACCATATTAGTATGCCATAGTTTGTACCTGCAAACTGCCTTTTACAGCGCAGTGATGGCGCTGTGCCCATGTGATGATACAGCCGACATCCCACTCTAACGGCCGAGATGGGAGATAAAAATTGCTGCTACTGAAAGCTTAAAATAGGCTAAGTCCTTAAGGGATTAAAGAGCATTTTCCTTTGAGTTGTTTTTTTTAATAATGTGGTCAAAATAATATTTAGCTGTTTCTCTGTTATATCTGCTTATGGGAAAGGTGGGTAACAACCAATAGAGCTGACATGCAGGGCCGCCATCAGGAATTTCTGGGCCCCATACAGCCAAGATGTCTGGGGCCCCCCCTCCATTACCGGGGGTGGGCAACGGAAATTGTAGCACTCACGTTTGTACGTTATACGCATTAACTGATTTTGGTGCCGATGTCAATTACAGTGAAGGAAACCATGGACCGGTTAATGCTCCGGATTTTGATCTATTTAGCTAAAACGTATCCGACTGTATGGCATACAGTGGGATACGTCGCCTGGGGAATGGCCCAGGGGAAACTCCTGAAGTCACTGTCCATGAACAGAGCTGGAGCCTTCTACTAGCGCTCTGCCCAGGGAGTCTGGCGCTGTTCCTGATGTCCATATACGTAAAGGGACGTCCGAAGCTTTGCAAAGCCTGAGTACACGGCCGGAGCGTCGACAATGCTCTGGCCAGGGATTCCGGCCCTAGAGAATCCTCTGATGTCACTTTACATATATGGACAGTGATGTCAGGAGCTTTCCCAGGGACAAAGTCCACGAGTAGAGCACTCGTGATGCTGCCTGGGGACTCCGGAATAACAAAGTCTACTACGCCATTTCATCCTTCAAAAATAAGGTAAACCGACGTCCACCAGCCCGACGTAGGCTAAAAGAACATAAAGGAGCCCTGTGAATTATCGTTTACGTTGTTTATACTGTAAGGTAGGAGATTTCCTGACTACACGATAAACTTAGGGCGACAACACGATGTGAAGGGGGAAGGGAGGGGGAAGCGCTTGTGAGGATGTAAGGAGCACTAATGCTCCGCTCTTATATTGCCATTAAAGTTCAATGTGTTTTTCCACAGCAAAAATCGAAGGCTTTCCCTTTGATTCCTGGCGCAGATGCTACAAGCGTGTAGCAGATCCGCACGAGAATAAGGCCCTGTTCACACAGAGTTTTTTTGCCACATTTTTTTCAGCGGAAACCGTGGCAAAAAACTTCCGAAATCGCCTCCTATTGATTTCAAAGGGAGGCGAAGGCGTTTTTTTCCCGCGAGAGAAAATAAAGAAGCAAATTTGTCGTGGGTATTTTCGTGCGGCAAATCTGCAGTGTAATACAGAACCAGCAAAGTAAATGAGATCAAGAAATCTCATTTACATGTCGCATTTTCTGCACAAAAACTGACCTGCGGTGCGTATTTGAAAATCTGCTACATGTCACTTTATCTTGCGTTTCCGCTTGTGAATTGTTTCTGCAGCATAAAACCTGCACCTATTTCCGCATCAAAAAGTAAAAACCGCCCCTAAAAACGTGTAAAAAAAACACAGTATTAGGTGCAGATTTTACCTGCGGAATTACCTGCGGTTTTGATACGGATTTTGTGCACCAAATTCCTCAATGTGCGTTACAGAATTTGCTGGGGGTTTACAGCAAATTAACCCTTTACATTGTAAAGGATGAAATATGTTACAATTCTGCAACATTAGGTTATGTTCACACAGCTTATTTTCTGCCGTTTTTCTGGCCATAAACGTCTGAAATATCAGAAGAGAACGCCTCCAAACATCTGCCCATTGATTTAAATGAGAAAAAACCGGCGTTGTGTTCCGATGGGTCCTTTTTTTTTTACAACGGCCGCGTAAAAAAAACGGCCGCGAAAAAGAAGTGCAGGTCACTTCTTCAGACGTTTCTGGAGCCGTTTTTCATTGACTCTATAGAAAAACAGCTCCAAAAACTACCGTAAAAAACACCGCGAAAAACACGAGTTTGCTTAAAAAAACTTCTGAAAATCAGGAGCTGTTTTCACTTGAATATCTCCGTATTTTCAGACTGTTTTTGCTAATTGTGTGAACAGAGCCTAATAGGCATGCAGCTTATTTAACCCCTTCCCTTCTCAGCCATTTTTTGGATTTTAACTTTTGTTTTTTCCTCTCCACCTTTCAAAAGCTATCATTTTTTTTACTTGAGGGCTTGTTTTTTGCGGTACAAGTTGTCTTTTTTCATGGCACCATTTATTGTGCCGCATAATGTACTGGGAAGCTGAAAAAAAAATATTTGTGGGGTGAAATGCTGCACGTGCATGAGGTTCTGACAAACCGCATTCCCATGAGTTGGGGCTTATTCAGACTAACGTGTTAATTGTCCGTGTGAAGGACGTTTTTTTTAATGGCCGTCACACGGCTGCATGTATTTCTATGGGGTTATTCGCATGGTCGTTGTTCTAACAGACCGTGTGACGGGCCTGTAAAAAAATAAGACATGTCCTATTTTTGTGCATTTTCACGGATCCCTCAATAGACTCAAGTCTGTGAAAACGGGTCCCGCACGGCTGCAAATCAGCCACGAAAAACGGCCGTTCTTCACGTCTGATTTCACACACGTTGGTCTGAATATCGCCTTAGGCCTTATTCACATGAACGTGTCCGTTTTGCACGCGCAAAATACGCTGCGTTTTGCGCAAGCAAAAGTTCGGTGTGGCATCAGCATATGGTGCGTGGCTGCGTGATTATGACACTCTGTTTTGATGTTACAACACAGTAAAGAAGGAGGGGCTTTTATGTTTCCCTTCTATTCTTTACCAGCTGTAGCGCGAATCACGCGTGTCACCCGGAAGTGCTTCCGTGCGCGATTTGCACGCACCCAATGACTTCAATGGGTGCGTGCTGCGCGAAACACGGGCAAAGTATAGGACATGTCGTGAGTTTTACACAATGCACATACGCTGCGTGAAATTCACTGACAGTCTGAACGGCCCCATTTACTAACATAAGTCCGTTCGACGCCCGTGAAAATCACGCTAGTAGCATGGACGTATTACACGTTCGTGTGAATAAGGCCTTATATTGTAATTTGTAGTGAATTTTCAGTGCGCAATCCGCACCAAAAATAGGAGGCAAGTAAGTGGCTTATTCAGACGTCCATGTTCGGTTTGTGAAATACGGAGCGTGTATCGGCCATATTTCCCGGACCGACCACAGTTCAGGGAGCCGGGTTTCTAGCATCACAGTTATCTATGATCCTAGTCCCTCCCTGTCCCCGGTCCCGTACTGAAAGCATCATTACAATATGGGACAGTATTCCTTCGGAGAGGCAGGGACTCCCAGCAACACTGATAACTATGATGCTAGGAGTCCGGCTCCATGAATTGTGGTCAGCCTGGGAAATACGGCCGATACACGCTCCGTATGTCACGGACCGAACGCGGCCGTCTGTATAAGGCCTTAGTCTAGTTACACAGTGTGGTGAAATCCTATTTTTTTGCCACAATTTTTGCAAAATCGCGGCAAAAATGTGATTTGACCGCACTGTGAGAATATAGCCTAACAGCACTTTTCATGTCTTGTATCCTTTTTTTTATGCAATTTTCGTAATTGCGGCACAAATCACGCGGTTTTTCCGCGATTTTTATATAATCGCGGCAAAACTGCTCCATTTTTGCCGCGATTACGAAAATCGCGGCAAAAAAAATGCTAGGAAAACGAAAAAATACCAAAAAACATTTTAATCAACTTCATACATTCTACAAACGGGGTCAGGGGGATGGGAAGCAGGATGGAGAGGGGAAAATACTCACCAGCCTGCAGGTCCGTTCGGCAGAGTAGAGGAGCTGGGGGGCGGGATCTCCACACGGAGCTTCAGCACATGCTGCATCTTCCCTTTCCAGTGAAGCTACAACAGGTATGCAGGGGGTGCCGCGGGCGTTGCTAGGGGGGTGCCGCGGGCGTTAGTAGGGGCGGGGCGTGAGCGTTGCGAGGGGGGGGCAACAGTCCAAGGGGGGGGGCAACAGTCCGAGGGGGGGGCAACGGCAGCCCGGTGGGCCCCTTTTCTTCATCCATGTGGCCGGGCCCCTGACAGGAGTACCAGTAATACCCCCCTGATGGCGGCCCTGCTGACATGTGTCAAGTTATAAAGGGATACAGCACACACTTTTACTGCCTATTTAGGCAGATTCAAGACTTAAAGGGAACCGGTCACCAGCACTTCACCTATTAAATCAGCAATACCTGGTGGCAGTGGGTGAAAAATCATGTATATGTAACTTATAATTGTATTCTAAGTCGGCTCTGTACCTTCAGTATTCAGTTTTTTAGTGTTCCTGCGCCGTATGGCATAAAAGAGTCATATCTTCATTCCTCAAGACTTTCCAAGTTAACCCCGCCTCCTTACTTTTTATTGGCAGCTTACTTTTGATTGACAGCATTCAGGGTGGGCCAGTTTTTTGCAGTGGGGGGGCATAAGAAGAGAAATGAGACTGCCGGATTATTACCGTAAAAGGCGCAAAATGTTTGCAGACCGTTATTTACGGTCGGAGGAGGAGTTTAGGAGAGGGGATAACGGCAATGAACTTTTTACAGCAGCGGCCAGCGAGGGGTGAGTAGAGTTCAATAGGTGAAATGCTGGTGACAGGTTCCCTTTAAAGGCTGAACAGCGATTAGACAACTGAATTTTTTTGTTTGATTTCATGAATAATACGCACTTTACATTATGTAATTATTTGCAGGCCAACTCCCAATGACAGAAATATAATAACTAAGAAAGCAAAATCTGCCTGCAATGGTATCCCACGGCACAGTGTTATGACTAGGCGACAGTGACATTGCATCCAAATTGATGTAATATTCTACAGGAGAGATTAGATGTTGCAGTAAAGTCATAAAAGCATGAGGGACACTTGAGCCACGGTACAGAGGAAAAGTGGTAAGTTGTTTCTTTTTCATTGGTAAGATTTTTTTTCTGTATGTTGATGGGGTTGTTTAAAAAAAGCAAACAAAAAAAAATATGTTCCAGGGTAAGGCCCTACGGAGTTCCATTGTCAAATAGCTTGTTAAAGCCTGCACAGTGTTGCAATTAAAACCGCTGCAAAAAACGTGCAAAATTGTGTGGCGATAATTTTGTAGGTAACCAGCAGTTGTACCCGCAACATCGTCATGTACAAGAAACTGGGTTGATGCCAGTTCGTGGGGGGTTACCCTTAGGCTAAGTTCACACAAACTGTAAATGCTGAGAAATGCCGTTCAGAATTTCCGTGTGGAAATTCTGAAGCGTATTACAGAAGCAGCAAAGTGGATGAGATTTTAACAAATCTCATCCAAGCTCTGCAGAAAAAGACATGCGGATGCGGTCCTGCGGTGCGGATTCTCAATCTGCAGCATGTCAATTTCTCTAGCAAAAGCGCTGCAGATTTTCCGCACTGATATTTCGGATTGAAATTCCACAGTGTGAACTCAGCCTTAGAATTATTCTTAAGTTAATTAGAGATATAACAATTGCTCATTGGTTAACACTGTTTCCTTTTAGAATTGGGGTCTTGAGATCAAATCTGACAATCAAAATCTGCATGTATTTGCTCCCACACTACAAACACAAACTGAGAGACTTATTGGCTCCCTTTGAAATTAGCATGTACATGTGTGTATGGCTGAGAAAAATATGTCACGTTTTGAGCTCTAGGGCTCATGCACAGAGTAGAGCAGTGCATGCAGGCCGTACGGCTTCCTAGTACGCAAATACACCGGTGTACGGCCTGTAAGTAAAAAAAATTCTGTGTATTGTGCAGAATATATTTTGGCACTAAAAATAATAGTAAATAATAATAATAAACTAAAATTCCTTTAATCTAGCACCAATAGGACCTGAGCTGTTGGATTACTAAATATTCTGGTTTATTAAATGGTCACATAAAGTATATGAAATTCACTTAGGCAGAGAATCTTCAGGTAGAAAGACCAAAATAAAATGTTAAAACAATATATAATACTAAAATGTTGTTTTTTTATTCAGAGGTTGATACCTATTTACACATTCATTAAACATAGACCAACAGTATTTACGTATTGTATTTATTTAATAGTGGCATCTACCCTGGAAAAACACTGCATCTGCATAAAACTACTGTAAAAACCAGTAAAACACCCTCTTCCTTAAAGCTGCAGACTCTTTTTTTGGCAAACAGAAGTTTAACTGTGATCTACAACAGACTATCGTTGTTCCTGTTAAATTCACATAAATCTTTCCAATTGCCTCTTACAGGGTTGTCTGAAAAGCGAGAGTTAATAAGAAAAGAAATTGTGGACTAATGAAAGAGCCGCATTGTGTAATAAATAAGGAAAGGGCCGGACACCACTATTCAAGTCAATGAATGTCGCTTAAACTGATTCCTTTAATCTTTTCTGGGCATAACCCTTAATTCAGTAAATTAATAAAATATTAATTTCCTTTTTTTACACAATGCTTAACATACATTGACTGACCATTAAATTGTATAAGGAAGCGGTTTAAGCCTTTGCACAAAATACAATTAAAGTATGGTAAAGAAGAAGGGCTAAAAAATACATAAAGGATGTAGACACAAAGTCTATATTTGTAATTGACATTGGGAGTGTTTAGAGAATTGGGAACTTAATTCCAGTGTCAACAAATAAATGTTATCTGCATTTTTTGTGTCCATAGGGCCTAATTCAAACGACCGTGTTCGGTCCGTGATATACGGTCCGCATGTCGGCCGCATTTCCCGGTCCGAACACACTGCAGGGAGCCGGGCTCCTAGCATCATGGTTATGTACGATGCTAGGTGTCCCTACCTCCCCGCGGAACTTCTGTCCCATGCTGAAAACATGATTACAGTACGGGATAGTTTTCCCACGGAGAGGCAGGGACTCCTAGCATCGTACATAACTATGATGACAGTAGCGTTCCTCCCTGCACTATGTTCGGTCCGGGAAATACTGCCGATATGCAGACCGTATATCCTGGACCGAACACGCTCGTGTGAATTAGGCCTAACATGACCAGGATAGATTTTTATCCACTGGAAGTAAACAATGAAAATTGGCCGCAATTGATACAGAAATTGGAAAAGTGTATAAGTATAACCTTTATTTGATTAAACTGTAATACCTCTTCAAACGGGTTCTCCAGTATGGCATTTATATATTTTTTTTTTCAACAGCATCTATATTAGTAACGATACTCATTTTATACAGCTTTCTGTAAAAAAAATAAATGTTTTTGTGGTCCCTAAAACCTCTTCTAAGTTGGGTTCCGACTTTGTATTTTGGTGAGTGAAAACCATAGCAAAAACCCATAGACGTGATGGTAAGTAGCCTGGGATGATATCCAGTTTCAGTGATATGAAGTTTCTTCCCATGGAGACTCAAATTAAATTGGAGCAGTATATAAAGTAGTTTTTCTGCAGTGGCAGGGATTCCCGAGGACGTCCGTTCCTCCCGTGCTCAAATTTAGCGCCTGTCTCGGCATCTTAACGTCATTGCCCACATGGGAAGAGACTTCCTGGTGATATCTCCCCTGAAGAATTTTTGGCCACAAGGAAACACGTCGGGAGAAGGCGAGAAAGATTGCCTGGATACATTTAAGCAGAAACATGAGGTTTCCCAGTTTCCAACCTTAGGAACGGCACAGACTTTGCTGAACTACTGAACGGGTAGGGGGGTTCAATACCCCATAAATGCTATCTTCCATCTGTCTGGGAAAATCATTGTCCTCATATTTTCCTACTTGAAGCACTAGATGCACTTTATAATATGAATATAGTCTGTTGAAAGTGGCAGCATACAAAATTCATAGACATTATATTCCCCTGACAATAGGGACTATTTCTCTGTTTTGTATATTCCCCTGACAATAGGGAATATTTCTCTGTCTCCCAGCCAAGGCCAGAAAATGTATAAAAAGCTATATGCTAGTATATAACATTACATTTAATATTCTCATATTCTTTCATAAATTAATGAAATAGATTATTTCCCTCTGCTGTACCTTTTTATATAAGCCTTGGGCACTCTGTGTCCAGTAAGGTCCAGGTCACTAGCTATCAGCAGTGCCTTCTACCTCAAGGCCTGGTGCTACAGTTGAATGAGTCTAAAGAAATCAGGTCAATTTTTACATCTTGTTAATCACTGTTGCTGACTACTGGCTTCTGCTGAACATATGACACCGGCAGAAATGATATCTCCAAGCGGACATGCTAGGCTGCACATGCATAGATGCATTCCCACAATGGCCAAGTCACGTCTTTTTAACACATCCTTAAAACAAATACCAACTTGCTCTTTATCTCGATAAATGCACATTTGGATGGAGTTGGGAACGTTTTATCAACATATTTGATTTAAAACACAACTTCATTGAAGAAAGACAACCACTCCTGTAGATACAGCTATGCTCATTTGGCTCACTACCCAAAACTGGTCACAATTTTCATGAAGATGTCTCATTCATTTGTAACATTTCCTAACTCTCTTAACCAGTAATTTCTACTAGACAGAATATATAAATTGATTTGTAAAATAAAAAATAGATTATTTTTTTGCAAAAGCCATCTTATAAGTTCTATCATTATCTACAATATGTGTAATAAAATGTGCTGATTTGAGCAAGAAATTTTTATAACTAATAGGCATACAAGTGTCAATAGATCCAAAATTATATTTCTTGTTTACAAACAAAACAGTTTTCAAAATAATCAATATTTTAATACCAACACCAAAATAGAAATAATGATTCAAAGATAAAATAAACATTTAACAAAGTGGATGACAATAGAAGATAATTGAGACTTAGCTTAGCAATACTATAAAAAAAATTTGCATCAAACCCTGAATATCAGATTCACGATAAGATATACAGAGGAGAGGTGATTCCCATTGCTGCTTTACTAGCCAGCAATTAAATAGTTAGGGCTTAGCAAAGTGACTGCAATGCAGTATTTTAGCTTACTTGGGCTCTGCAGTCAGACCTCTCACTTGGATGCTGCAATTGAGAACCAACAGAGGGGACTATTAATAAATTCCAGTTATTTACTCACCCAGGGCAAACAATGTGCGTATATTAATCTTAAAATAATTAGGCCCGGTGTCCAGAAACAGTGCACTCAGCAGCTGTGTGGCTGAGGTTTGAGAAGAATACCTGCAGTCAAGCACCAGGTGTAATCTGAGTCTAATGTGTCATGAATTACAGCATGGGGTAAGAGATTAGGATATAGCAAACTTCAGCAGTGTACAACCACTATATATTACCCTACATACCACTATATGTGTACTGATGATCTTATGTCATATGTTTGCACAGGTGTTATAGGAATGACAGGTCACACTGCTGCCACTGTGCCATTTGGACAGCAGCAAACAGTGGCAGAATACAGGTAAGAAAAACTATATAAAAAATAAAAAAATAATACTGAATCCTACATAGAACCCCAGATATCACATTATGGTCCCATGATGATCTCTGCCAAATGACAAAAATTCAGCTCTTCTGCATGTGAATTCTGGCCCATCTCTGCTAAACTTGCACTCTGAATGTCAGCATGCCAGTTTGCATACATGAAAGGTTCAATAATAAAAACATTTACTAAGAAAAGGGCCCAGATTTGAAACCTGTTGATTTATATGATTTTAGTTTGGGATTAAAATCAACAGCATGTGCAGAACTTCATATTAAAAGTAAGGACCAACATGCAGTGACCTGTGTAGATTAGTAATGTGATGGACTGGGAGCTGGAAGTAACTCAGCACAAGTAGTTGTATAATACGTCGGCTTACCCCTTGTGGTAGTCAGGATCCTTCTTTTTCTTGAGGAGCAAAGATCGATAAGACTTAGATCAGAAATACGTCACCTAGTAAAACCAGAATGAAAAATAACTTTTATTAATTCTATTATTACATTTATAGGCTTTAATTATAAAAATAACTACTGTATATTCAATAATGATTAAAAGGGGATGTCTGGTTTTATGTATATAAAGCTTAAAGAGGTAGTGTTAAGAAGACAACCCCTTTTCAAATTAAAACTTCAGAATATCCCTTCGGCTTCAAAGTACTTTGGGCAGCATAATAGCTGACTGGTCAGCTGCGGCCAGCCATACATTCCCCTACAGTAGAAATTCACTATTACATGTTGCCATTAAAAGGAATAGTGATCATTTACATTTGTTCACCAGAATGTAATCCTCAATATAGCTCCACTCTGGATAATAGAGAGGCGTCCCAAGTTGGGCACCCCCTTATGATGTCATGGTGAGACAACCCCTTTAATCATTGGTATCATGAAAAGTGAATGAGATAAATTGTTGCAAACTTTCAGCTGTAAGAAATATTAGGTCAAGAAACCCACTTATTAACAACAAGGAAAGTTTTTTGAAATGTCAAGAATGAAAACACAAAGTACATTAGGAAGCTGCATAACAATTCTCTATACTTTTTCTTTTGAAACAAAATTGGAAAACCCCTGTACAAGTCCTATAATAAAAAGAATAAAAGTGAAAGTGGTAGTAGTTTCCAACACCAATTATCCTATGAAATTTTGAGTATTATTCTGGCTTGCTTCTTCCAGACAATAATAGCATCTTCACCGGCTCATAGTGTCAATACCCACCCAGACATCACTAGCTAACTATTTCTTTATACACGTTTCCTAAGAAGCAGGCCAAGAGAACCCTGAGGCCACGTTCAGACGTGGCAGAATTTTTCTGTTGCAAATGTTGGTGCAGATTTGCATATTTGACAGGTAATTCAGGCGTTGAAGATATCACAGCGGACTTGCCACAGATTTCAGTCTTTGCATTGCAAAGGCTGAAATCCGCAGTGAAATTCCGCTGCTTCTGCGCAATGTTGTAGAGGGAAAATTCTGCACCGCAGCCAAATTTACGCACAGTTATTTTCCGCAATGTCTGAACTAAGTTTCCTACAGATGTATAGAAACAAATGTAAAAAACGGCTGCTGCAAAATTCCACTGCGGACTGTCCTCAGTGGAATTCAACAGCAATTCCGCCACGTCTAAACATGGCCTTAACATGCCCTTATCACTGAACCCCAGGTTCCATTTTGGGGATTGAAGATGAGTAGACTTAACAACTACTGCCTCATGAACATTGGATGCTCAGTTCACATATTGTTTCCATTGGGCTAAAACTGCAAGAAGAACTTAGAAGAACTAAGATATTTCTCAGCTCCTTAGGGCAATGCTAGCCTGTTTCTGTCAGTGTGTATAGAATGTTAAAAGAATGCCACTAATGGCCATACAAATCCAACCAGGTGACATATAAGACTCTTACCTTAAAATATAATTCATAGAAAATATGTTTAGCTTCCATGTTATTTTACTAAAATGTTAGTAAAAGGGGATGCTGTGAACAATAAAGTAACATAAGCAAAAATATTTATTTAAAAAAAACAGGAAATATCTAAAACGCTACGATAAAGCTATGGTTTACGTTTGCCTTTCCGTTCATGGGTTCCTCCTATGGAAATGTCTAGCAGAACCCATGAACAGGAGGATGACGCTGATGTGAATAGGTCCTTAACTAAACAATTATTGGAATACTGTAGTGGGAGTTTGCAGAAAAAAAGGAGCAGAATTCATTGCTACTATCAATGATAAGCAATACCATTAAACTATTGGAAATATGTTTTAGCTTAATGCTTTCATTAAAGAGGTCCTGTCAGCTCGCCTCTACTGACAGGTCTGTTTTAGTGAAAATTTGGATTCAGCGTGAAATTACAATTCTCGAGCATTTTCCCTTAAAACTCTGCATTGTGACGTTTCTCTGTTTTTCCTCTAGGAAATATATGAATAAATTGACAACTGGGCATTACCTTTCCCCGATTGGCGCTTGTTTAACTCTACGATTAAACATCTCAGCAGTGCCACAGGCTGATCGCCCCCATGCTACGCCGCATTGATGCAGTAATCCATGCAAAAGGAGCCCCGACCAAGTATTGAGGGCATATACTGGACATACTTTTCAGTAGGCCAACATTTCGGTATTAAAAATCATTTTTCAAATTGGGCTTATATAATATTCTAATTTTCTGAGACACTAAATTTTGGGTTTTCATTAACTGTTAGCCATAATCATCAACATTAAAAGAAAAAGATGCTGGAAATAGATCACTCTGTGTGTAATGAATCTATATAATATATGAGTTTCACTTTTTGAATTGAATTATTGAAATAAATTAACTTTTTGATGATATTTAAATTCATTGAGAAGGAATGGTAAGTTCTGTACCATCTGTGCACTGAAATAGAGCATTGGAGGAGCTATTGTGCAGATAGAAGTGCTCATTTATTTATTTCAGATATTTTTGCTTTTTATTATGTTGCCTAAATCCTGGTATTTTACCAGTTAGTGCAGCTACAGTTATTAAAATCGAATTAGTTGCATCCCAAGATAATAGGGATGCTAGTAAGGTAATGTTCAGAGAATTCTACAAAGATATAAGACTATACATTACCGTATATGTTACTTATTGTTTTACTATGAAATAAAAAGGATTTATTCAAAACTGATAAATAAAAATTCTGTCTCAATAACTGCTCATTTGTAAAATGTTTATGGGGTGTTTACAACAGGCACTTATGGTTCTGGTAAGTATACTAAGTATAACATTGCTGCTTTAGCCTTATGTCCGGATGGGGAATAATTGGACACTAGCAATTAACTCCGAGGCTAATAAAAATGAACTAACTAGAGGAAGTTATTTCGGCCTTTGGCCAAACATTGTCTTTTTAACTACTGCTAATGGTTTAATTAATGGTAGCTAATTATTTGTTTCCTTGAAACGAAATAATTTTCTTTTAGATTTTTAAAACATTATTATTGTTTTAGTTATTTTTGCCATGTTAGTTTGAATAAGCGCAATATCCATTATTCAGAGTAGTTTGACTGAATTTACTTTACAATATGAAATTCAGGTAGACCGTGCTGTCACCATTTACTTTCAAGAGTCAAACTACTCTGAATAAGCACAATTTATATTAGGGCTTGTCCACACGCTGCAAAAAGTTTTCTGGCTGGAATTTCAGATGGAAAAAATGCAGCAGAATACAGTAGCGGCATAGTGGATGAGATTTAACAAATCTCATCCACATGCTGCGTAAAAATTCCGAACAGAAATTGACCTGCGGTGCGTATTTTTCGGACTGCAGCATGTGAATTCCTGCTGCAGAAAGTGTCCAGAAATGCTACGTTTTTCAGAGGAGATATCACCATCTCCTAACATTGTGAAAAACACAGCAATTTACGCACTATTTTCTGCCGTAAAAACTGCAGTAAATGGTGCCTTTTTGTCTCTGACTTCCAACAGAATTGCTGCAACAATTCCGTTGTGTGTGGACAAGCCCTTACTCAAAGTAACACGGCAAAAATAACAAAAATTAAAAAATATGGGAGTAGTTAAATTCCCATAAATGCATTCTTCTCATTGGCTAGGCATAATTTTACCTGCTGGTCCACTCCGGAAGTGGTTTAACAGTTCAGTCAACAAAACCGTTATTTCTTTATTTGGAGAAAGTATATTTGGATCCCTACTGTCTGTTAACTTACAATTCAACTTAGTCTTAGGCTGGCCATAGACAATAGATAAATATCAGTGATTTGTGACAATTTTGGCAAAATCCAATAATATCTAATGTGTATGGGGTATCCTGACTATCCCCTGATATCTGCTGTCCAGGAGAACAAGGATCAGGCATGCTGAACTCTGACATACCCAGTCATTTGTTCCCCTGGGAGATAAGAACAGCCAGATGTGTTTGGCAGCCTCTTACCCCCTTACTCTATGACAATAGGCATGCATGCTCGGCCAAACCATTGAGAGTTGGAAATGATATCTGCCTGCGGTAATTCATTGGACATAACATTGGGGCAGATTTCCTAAGAACTTTCATTGGCCAGCCTTAGCTGTCTGCTCCGCTGGAGTAAGATGCAACAGATTTATAAAGAGGCATGCGCCATCTTCTTGCTGGCCATGGGGCACAATGAATGTGGCCGTACACCATCCATCCCCACCCCTCACCCCACCGGAAACAAAATAAAAAGTATACTCAACTCATCCCTTCTTTTCTTCTCTCAGCGTGCAGCAGCTAATACAAGATCCTGACATCAAGCAGCATCAGGGCCTTATTTGCGACGCAGCACTCAACGTAATCAGTGATGCGTCGCATACAATGTCCTGACACTGCCCGGCGTCAGGACCTTATATGAGCTGGAGCATGTTGAGGGAGCCTGAGTTGACCCGGTGGGGAGAAGAGGAGCGATGAGGTGAGCATGGAGGGCTGCTCCCCACTGGCTTCAATTTTAATAAATTTGTTGGGCTATTGTGACCCCATTCACTTTTGTGAAGCCAAGCCCATTTTAAAAAAAAACTGGCGAGGGCGCCAAAAAAAGCATAAAGGTTGCAATTTGTAACGCACATTGCCACTTTTGGCGACTTTTGCAACTTTTGATAAATTTCCCTTATGAGTTCTGTGTATTCTTTGATTGCTTCTTTTAGCTTAAAGGCACAATATTTGTTGTCTCATTTTGGCGAATAGGAAGGCGGACCTGTCTCCATACTATGCTGCTCTTATATAGGGCAACATAATCTGATTACAGATCCTCTTGAGAAATAAATGTTTCTTCTAAGAAGCTTAATCTGATGGATTCACCTTGCCAGTAGATCTGCACTTTATAATTTATAATAAGGAGACCCAGCCCAGCACACTTCCTTAGCAAGTTTACCTATATAATTTATGACTCCTAGGCATCATAGCTTAGAGGCAGGATGTTATCAATTTTGTTAAAACTTTACAAAGAGGCAAAGCTCCTCTTAATGGGAAATTGTGCCGCAGCAATGCACATTAGGGCATTGCCCCTCCCATTACACAGATATTTCCATTAAATATTATAAACTTCATATAAGATGTAAGAAATCTTTACTTTTAGATGTATATTACATCGGTCCTCCTCATTAATGTCTCCTCCTCATTAAGGCATAATCCACACCAGAGGGATTGTAAAGATTCAACAGACATGTTCAAAGAGGACCTTCCAACTCTTCTGACCTGTCTGTTTTAGTAAATACTTGCATTCCCCATAAAAACTCAACTCTACATTGTACCATTCCTCTGTTATTCCTCCTGGAAATATATGAATAAATTGACATCTGAGTACTACCATTCCCCTTGTCAATAGAGTGTGTTCCTTCACACTCTGACTGTCTGACACTATCAGCACTGATTGGACACTGTCAGAGTGTGCATGGGACACAATGTATTGATATAGGGAATAGTAACGCCCAGATGTTAAATGATAGAAACAATTCCAGGAGGAATAACAGAAGAATGGCACAACATAGAATTCCAAGGAAAAAATCTCCAGAATTGTTTTATGGCGAATACAAAAACTAAAGGTTTACATGACAGGAGAGCTGACAAATCCTCTTCACCAGAGTTAATAAATAAATCAGCATTTTTTTTTTTACTTTCTTTTTGTTTCTTTTTACTTTTTGATTTTTACTTTCTTTTTGAATATTCAAGTTAACATTTACATTAATTTCTTTTTATTTTTCCTATAATAATATTAGGTGGACATCTACTTAGTAAAAAAGTGTTTCACAGCCTAAACTCTTCTCTGGTATCTGTGCACTTAAGCTTCTAAAGTTAATGCTGGCACCAATTACTGTCTCTGGATTTTGTGTTCATTTGCATAGTATTACCCATAATTCCTATTACATTTAGCTAATCTCTTCCAAATTGAATCTCGGCTCAGCAGACATACTCTGAGCTGTGGCCTTTGTGTTAGGTAAGGTGTGATGCATGGAAAGGTCACAAAATCACACTGTAGACCCTCCCACCTGAAGCCTACTTAAAGAGGCTCTGTCACCAGATTTTGCAGCCCCTATCTGCTATTGCAGCAGATCGGCGCTGCAATGTAGATTACAGTAACGTTTTTATTTTTAAAAAACTAGCATTTTTGGCCAAGTTATGACCATTTTTGTAGTTATGCAAATGAGGCTTGCAAAAGTCCAAGTGGGTGTGTTTAAAAGTAAAAGTCCAAGTGGGCGTGTATTATGTGCGTACATCGGGGCGTTTTTAATACTTTTACTAGCTGGGCGCTCTGACGAGAAGTATCATCCACTTCTCTTCAGAACGCCCAGCTTCTGGCAGTGCAGATCTGTGACGTCACTCACAGGTCCTGCATCGTGTCGGACACATCGGCACCAGAGGCTTCAGTTGATTCTGCAGCAGCATCGGCGTTAGCAGGTAAGTCGACACGATGCAGGACCTGTGAGTGATGTCACAGCGTGATCTCTCGAGAACACGCTGTGTCTGCACTGCCAGAAGCTGGGCGTTCTGAAGAGAAGTGGATGATACTTCTCATCAGAACGGCCAGCTAGTAAAAGTAGTAAACACGCCCCGATGTACGCACATAATACACGCCCAGTTGTACTTTTACTTTTAAACACACCCACTTGGACTTTTGCAAGCCTCATTTGCATAACTACAAAAATGGTCATAACTTGGCCAAAAATGCTCGTTTTTTAAAAATAAAAACGTTACTGTAATCTACATTGCAGCGCCTATCTGCTGCAATAGCAGATAGGGGCTGCAAAATCTGGTGACAGAGCCTCTTTAACGAAGATTTTTAGTTGGTACTGCTATCACATAATTTTCCTCATTTGCAAAAGAAGCTAAGAGTTGATTCTATAAATATTGATACACGGCCGCTCTGACACCCAAGAATGTGTTATTGTTTCCAGTGCCAAAACAGCCTGCAATCTATTGCAGAGAATATCCAATACATATAGCTTCAAGGCATGTAGTAAATAAGGAATCCGAAACAGTTTTTAGGAATTTAACCAAAACAAAGAAATATCTGTAATCTATACCGTTATCCAGAGTTTACATGTCTAATGCTGTACAAACAGGCCTGTTGCGTTAGATTGTTCTAAACTACATATCAAATATATAAGACTAAATCGTACCCTAGGGTGGTAACTTTAGCCATTTCGTACAAATATCAACCCCTAGTGCTACTTGTCTTGCCGTTTTAAACCATCGGTTGGTTCCAGTGTCGTAACTATAGGGGTAGCAGTAGTCGCCAGGATGTTGTGTGCAACGTTGCTTATGGTAACAGAAGCTGGGAGCGAGGAGAGGTAAGTACCATAAATACCTTTTTGTTTTTGTTTGTTTTTTTGTCTGATTTGGGTTCTCTGATTAGGCGTCTGATTAATTTAAGGATTTGGATTCTGATTTTGGGTCCTATTTAGGGTGTGAATTAATTTGGTTGTCTGATTTAGGGGTCTGACATAGGCATCTAGTCTGGGGTCTGATAAATGTAGGGATCTGGGGTCTGATTTAGGGTCTGATCTGGGATTGAATTAATTTTAGGGTCTGGGGTCTAAATTAACTTAGTGGTCTGGTATGGGGTCTAAAAAAAATGTAGGGGTCTGGACTGGGGTCTGATTTAGGAGTCTGTCTAAATTAATTTATAATTTGGTCCAGGATCTGAGAGAGGAGTCTGAGGCCTGATTTAGAACCAAGATCAATTTAGGGGTCTGGTCTGGTGTCTGAAATATTTTTTGGGGTCTGGTTGGGGGGATAATTTAGGGGTCGGAGGTCTAATTTGATTTAGAAGTCTAGGGTTAGGCTTACCCTCAAATAACTCCCTTCCCCATACTGAGTGCCTGCTACTTATGCAGCTGCACAATTTGCCCTATGGTTAAAGTGGCAGTGAATACTCCATTCATTAAAAAAAAAAATAGATCGTGACTAATCAGTAGACAAATCTTATTTATTTCTATTGGACTCAATTAATGCCACCCATGTATCAGTTCCATCATAACCAGATCTGCCATGATCATTTTTGTAATTTTTTTATTATTGAGGTCGAAGGGTGATGGAAATTAATGTTAACTTGTAATGAGTTTTTTAATCAGTTTAGAGGAGTTGCAGAAAAAAATAAATCAAAAAAGCATGTGAGCCCTGCCTTACCCTATTCATACCCATAAAGATGTTCATCACACCTAATCTCCCATGCCTCAAATAGTAGTTGCTTAATAAGGAGCGCTGCTATAGCCTTATTATTTTTCTGTCCAGTGTTGACTTAGGCCCTGTTCATAAGGTGTGTATACGACGCGTTTTTTGGCACATTTTACGCACCGAAAAATGCATCAGAAACACATGATTTAAGCTTCCCATTGACATCAATGGGAAAGCGCATTATTAGAGCATTCTATGCATTTTAATTAAGTCCTTATTACGTGCCAAAAAATGCAACAAAAACGTGCATGAAACGCGTCACAAACACGACACAAATGCCTGTATTTTAAAAAGCGCTTTACAAAAACTCTTTAAAAATCGATAATCGTCTGGTGCAGCGAGCGACGATCAACGAGACATCGTTTATCTGCGTTTGTTTGCTCTTGTCACACGGGGCTATGGATTGGGACGAGCGGTCATTACTCCGATCGCTCGTCCCCATACATTATTATCATGTCGGCAGCGCGTCTCCCTGTTTACACAGGGAGATGCGCTGCCGAAAATGATAATATTGTACTTTTTTAAAACGATACGATCAGCAGATAAACGAGCGTTTGCTCGTTCATCTACTGATCGCTGCCCTGTTTACACAGGGCAGTTATCGGCAACGAGCGTTCTGCATTTTTATCAAGCTACAAAACCTGACTAATTGTACCTGAGTGAATATACGACTGCACTGAGCACGAGCATTTCACTTCTCATTGCTTTGTACATTGCCGTTAGGTGTCATTTTAAACTCTACCTACTTTATGTAGCAGCTGAAAATTATGCTGAAAAATGCTTGTAAATGCTTTTAGGAAAGATTAGCGGAGGTTTTATTCCTGCCAAACAGCTATTAAAATGTTCTGACTCAGAGTAAAAAAATATGTAACCGAAGCAGGAATAAAACACATGCGCTTGTCTAGAGTACCAGTGGCACTTTACCAAGCCTGAGGGAGACCAACCAGGGTCAGAAATACTGTTAACTTAGACAAGGATTTATTCATTTGAACATATAATACAGTAGGATATTTATATAGAAGTGCTAACTTAAAATTGACACAAAATCTGCCATGTATTCAGTATTTCCATGACATAAAAATATTTTGGCTTAAAATAAATCTATATGGCTGTTTTTTTAAGGGGAACTCTATCTTCATTTAAAATGTGTATTTGAATTAAAGCCGCTTTGTCAAGTATCTGGGTTGTCCTATCTGCATATGATAGAGGGGAAGTTGCTGAGGTCGGGGATATATAGTGTTCTATGATTTGATTCAGGTTTTTTTTTCATGTAAAAAGCTGTATAGATGCTTCCAGGGCTCATAGAAAGCGCCTGTGAGTCCTGTGTCCCCCTCCCTCTGAAAGCTGTCTATCACTCTGCGTGGGCGGGGAAAGCAGGACTCACAGGCTTTCTCTAGAAATTCTGGCAGAATATAAATAGCGCTTTTAACAGAAGATAATATATTTCCAAGCTCAGCATTTCCACTTCTATCCTATGCGGTATTGGAGACATGACAGATATGCTTTAACTATTTACCTTCATTTGGCCTCCAAAACTGTAAATACCTTCGGTAGCCTCATGAAAAATATACAACTAGATTTTCAATTCTAATGGTCCGTTTTAGCAGGGGCTGTTGTCAAGGGCCTGGCACATTGAATACATCTTCCTACAATCCCTAAGCCGAGAGCGAGTAAAGTTATCTATCCATTATGTTGTTATTTTTATATAGAACTTGTCACTAGGAAAGTTTAACTTTACAATTGAGTATCTGTAAAAAAAAAAAGAAAAAAAAAAGCTATATCATAGCTGAACCTGTGGCTGGAATTGCATCCAGAAAAAAACTACATTCATAAAGTGCCAGAAATAGGCCAAAAAACTACCAGACTACTAATTCCGCAAGACCCATCTATACAATAAATGCGTCGCAAGGACCAGAAAATCCTTATATGAGCCTTCTTGCAAAATGGGCAATAGGGCTCATGGAGGGAAGTGGAGCCATAACAGGGGATCATTAGCCTGTAAAATGGATGTGAATTAGCATGAGTTTGAGTAAGCAAGTGCTTTACTTCTGTAGCCTGTGGCTCTTTAGAGTTACAAGTATCATAATCCTGGATGTGTGAAACTGTTGGATGATCCAACATCTGTCTAATGGTTTGGAAACAATTTTGCTGCTTCCCTAAGTCCTGTTTGTGCACTGCATAAGGAGATGCACAATTACACCATTCAGTTACATCTGCTTGCAGCTATACATTATCTAGAAAGATGGCAAGTAAACATGGAGATAATACTATAATGGCTTCTCTATGTGTAGAAGTGCTTATTCTAGAGAATGGACAATTCTATACACAGTAGAGCACTTTCAGGAAGGGACGTGGAATATATGAAAGGGTTGCAACCTCTCCTGACTGCTGCCACTGTGGTACCAATTTATTCAAAAGTAGGACCCCTAAAGAGAATTAAAAATTCTAAAAATCGATAATCATTATTGGCCGTTACAGTGCCTTGAGAGGCTGTCAAAGTTTCCACAGACCCCAAAAAGCATATATATTATGTACCCACCACCACCGCCACTATCTCTAGCTGGTCTGCTTGTGTAAGTGCCACAGTAGTTCTGGCAGTTGTATAGTTCTGTTGTGGATTATAAGTATGTTTGTGACTCCACTTCCTCTTTTACAACGGCCCCTGCATCCGGGAATACACCCTAACTATATATATATACATAGAGAGAAAGAGAGAACCAATGTATGAGTACCACGCTCAGCCTAAAGTCAGAAGGAAAGCCCCTTTTTGTGACAGCATATAAGCTTGAGTGTAATGCATAATAAATGAGATCTACTTTGACCCTACCCTTGGTGTCAGTGTATTTTCTTCCGTGCGCACGCTAAAGCTGAACCTACTGAATTTGGACCAGGCAGTCAACTGACGAGTATACCTGAGTATACATCCATAACAGCTGGCGCCCGTAACGTGGGGCCTAGGCGAAAGATCCGGACAGAGCAGCGGACCCACTAGCCGGAACGAGTGGCCGGAATATCGGGAAGGGGGAGACTGCAGCTCCATAAGGTAAGAAAATTATATTATCTTACTTGACAAACTCTTCCCGTATTGCCGCCCAACGTTTTCGGTGGGACCGCTGTCCTTAAGGACGCAAGACCACTATTAAAAGCCTTGGCTCCAAGAACTCATATATGGTCTAACAAACTCCACTTGACTGCTCTGGGGAACACGGACATGTTTTCTGTTTTTTTATGAATATCGACCTAATAATCTAGTATTGATCTTCGACACCTAATGAAGGTTTGAGTCCCCATTGTGTCCGAAGTGGTGTGTTGACTAGCTATCAACCACGGATATAGAATTTGAAAATTTAAATATAGATCATACGTCTAACAACGGTAAGAGTCCCTGTTGCGTATGCCTTTTGATTCAAATATAGATCATACGTCTAACAACGGTAAGAGTCCCTGTTGCGTATGCCCTTGAAGGATATATGTCGATATTCACATAAAGTAGACAACTTCCAATAGTCCGGCAAAATGTCAAAATGTTACTAATTAGCTAAGCCTTATTGCAATAACCCAACTTATAATCAGAAAATAAGTTTTTATTACATTTTAGACAAAATTCCGATAATCCGGAATATGCTTTAGACAAAAGTCCGATAATCCAGAATATTACCTTTTTTTCCAAAATATTGCCCAAATGAATATTACTGTTATTGCCTGTCTAATTTCAAATGGATTGGCCCCCGGATGTATTGAGGGATTTGTCTTAGCATACTTCTTTTTGTTATTTTCCTTTGTTGGGTTATACTCCAGAATATCACAAAAGGGAGGCCACTCATGGCACTCCTATAAATGACCTGTCCTAATTGTCTGTACGGGGTTACCTTGGCCATATCTAATGAGGGGTGGTGTTTAGTGGATATAGAGGACAAGGATTTCCACGCAGAAAACACTGGTTATAAAGCAATAAATTGTCAGACTGAGAGTTAAGTTTTCCAGCTAAATATACACATACATCCCACCCCAGAAACACTCATAGGGTGTATATGGGAACACATTGAGGGGGGGGGGAAACAATACACGCTCAAGGATTCGGTAGTCAGGTGTAATAACTCTGCTAAAAAGCGCGTGACTCAGGCAGGAAAGACCCTATAAATTTCACAATGGGGTCCAGCAATAGCACCGAGACAGGAGAATACACAGCCGCACAGATGGTGGCAGAAAGGGAAGGTAAAAAGTATGTGACAAAAAAGAAGAAGTTAATGAAAGTGGCTGGAATTCATAGTGGAGGCCGTTTAGATGAAGCAGAGTGGAAACAGGTATTAGTCACCAAGAAGGGAGTTTTACAAGATGAGGGACTGCAAAAACACGCAGAAGCATGGTACAAGACAGCTAAGGGAGTGAATAAAGCAAAATGGAGGGAAAGGTTTACTGAGGAAGGAAAGTATCGTTATACAGCATGTGATCAGACAGACAAAGAAGCAGAAGTAGAATCTAAAATGGAGCCTGCATCACCGACCGCACCCTTAGAATCTAAAATGGCGTCTGCATCACCGACCACACCCTTGGTGAGCGGACCTCCACCCTACCCCGACACCGGGACCAACTGGGATCCCCGGGGCTGGACGTGTGGGAGATGTAAATGTCAGAACCCCGACTGCCGGGAGACTTGTTACTTTTGTGGGGCCCCTAGACTTTACACCACATCAGGGACATACCCATTACTCAATCATGACAATACCCCGTACCACCCGAATAGAGGGACCAGCCAGACGCCCTCATCCAAACCACCCACCTCAAAACCCAAGCTGCCTCCCAGTCCCTATGCAGCCATCACACGTGACTTGGTAGATTTGGGTGAAGCCACATTTCCCCTGGGTGTTTCCGACCATGACCATGACGAACAGGAGACGGGTAGCGTACATAGTGAACAAAGTGGGGACAGGCGACAGGATGAGGCAGAAGCGGCCACACAAAATCCACAACTGGCGCCAACATGGTCAAATCCACCCGTGCTCACCCCCAACCCTGCGAGTTCAGCAAGGGATGCAGATGTCACTTCCTCCAATTTTAGGGGCCGACGCACCGACCAACGTCCCAGATACGTCCCCTGGAAACCGCAGGAAACACAGGCTCTATTAAATGGTCTGCCTGATCCAGAAAAACAACCCATGCCTTTCTATAGACGCTTGTGCCAGATACAAAAGACACATGCGGCCACATGGAAGGACCTGTGCGGTCTAACTCAGATAAAGGCAGGAGACTCTTTCTGGCCAGTCATAGAGCCACATGTTACACCCGGTCATCTTGATGACATTGATAACTATGCCTCAGGGCCCCGCTTCCTTGAAAAATTAAAGGAATGGGCCACAGATCGGCTGGCTGACCAAGCCACTGCCCTACAGGATGTTACGCAGGATAAGGCAGAGTCAGTTGAGAAGTTTTACTACCGCCTTAACCAGCTCTGCACTGATTTAGGGTTTGACACACGTCTAGTCAAAACTCACGCCCAGTTATGGGGGCATGCCTTTGTCCAGGGGCTTAGGGAACCCATAAGGAAAAGCCTCATAAGCACTAGGCCCGAGTACCGAGGCATGGCAGGGGAAACTTTGTTCCATGTAGCAAGGGGTATCGAGCAGAACCTGGCCACAAAACCTCCCAAAACCACCCTGTTACCCTATCAGCCAGGTGACTGGAATGCCCCACCCAACTTTCCCCAGTCCAGGCCGCGTCCTACGTGCTATGGATGTGGGAAATTGGGTCACCTCAAGCGGGATTGCCGCTCAGGCCGACCCCCAATGAGAACACAACCTCCCCGCAATCAGCCATACAATACTTGGTCACCACGTGACCGCCAACAAGATTGGCCACTACGTGACCCGCAAGGGGACAGGTACCCACCTGCCCCGCAACCATAGGCTGCTGGCAAACCGGTTCCACTGGTCCTGCCACACCTTACCCCGGCAGGCCCCACCCCATGTATACACATCGACATTGAGGGAACACCTATGAAGTTCCTAGTGGACACCGGCGCTGCCAGAAGTGTTATCCGACAGTCCGACCTCCCTTTCCCTAATTGTATCTCCAAAAACACGGTAGCATGCGTTGGAGTGGACGGACAATCACGCAGATCCCACCTCACTAAACCACTGCAACTCTCCCTTCAACCATCCAGGCCCATGTTAGCTCAGCTAGTAGCTTCCCCCACATGCCCGGTGAATCTTTTAGGCTCAGATCTCCTGTCGAAAATTGAAGCTACAATCACTTACCATGAGGATGGGACAGTCTCCCTTTCCTCTCCCCTACTAGAGGAAGAAACTGTCCAGATTTTTGGCCTGCTCTCACTCCCAGACACCCCTGCTTCAAGCATGGATCACACAGATCTATCAGCCGTTCCTAATGCCTTGTGGTCTACCGGACCACAGGACATTGGCCGCCTTCATGTATCCCCTGTCACGGTGCAACTCAAACCACATGCTGCTTTACCAAGAAAACCTCAATACCCTCTGTCCATCGCACAGTCTGATGCTATTACTACCCAATTAAAAGTGTATCTCACGGCAGGAGCCCTGATTCCCACTACCTCTTCATGTAACACCCCCCTTTTTCCAGTAAAGAAAAAGGTGGAGAAGGGACAACCTCCACAGTACCGCATGGTACAGGACTTACGTGCAGTAAATGAAGCAACGGTACTCGAGACCCCAATAGTACCAAACCCACACACCCTCCTTGCACAGGTACCACCCACAGCCTGCTATTTCACTGTCATTGACCTAGCAAATGCCTTCTTCAGTGTCCCACTCCACAAGGACTGCCAATACCTGTTTGCGTTCACACACAATGGCTCCCAATACACTTGGACCGTGATGCCGCAAGGAGCCCAAAACAGCCCGTCAATGTTCTCCAAAGCTATGACCTCGGTTCTGGAGCCATGGAAGCAAGCCAACTTTCAGGTGTGCCTCCTGCAATATGTGGATGACCTTCTACTGTGTGCCCCCGACCTACCTACCTGTCGAGACTCCTCAATCAACCTGTTAACCTTCCTGCACACTGCTGGGTGCAGAGCCTCTAAGAAGAAACTCCAGTTCTGCCTGCAGAAAGTTATCTTCCTAGGCCATTGTATTTCACATCAATCCAGACACCTGACGGAGGACAGGAAAAATGCCATCAGTGACCTTGCTATCCCCACGTCACACTCCCAATTGCAGGCCTTCCTAGGAGTTGTCTCCTATTGCAGGTCCTGGATATTACATGCTTCTGTCCTCATGCAACCCCTGTATGACTCTCTGAAGAATGACCCGTTCTCATTACCCCCAGAAGCAGTGACTGCTTTCTATGAACTCAAGTCATTAGTGGTCTCTTCCCCAGCATTGGGACTCCCGAACTATGCCAAGCCATTCCGCCTTTATGTCATGGAAAAGACTGGTCATGCCACTGGAGTACTCACCCAAATACATGGTGGCAAACAAAGACCCATAGGCTACTATTCAGCTCGCCTCGACCCAGTTGCCAGAGGAGCACCTTCATGCCTACGGGCCGTATTTGCAGTGCATGCCTTACTAGACAAAACCTCGGACATAGTACTGGCGCATGATCTGACTATCCTTGCTCCACATGATATTTCAGCAATACTTACACAAACTCAGCCAAAGCATTTGTCTGCTGCACGTCACCTTCGCCTCCAATGCTCTCTGCTCATCCCAGATAACGTGACTCTCTCCAGATGTATGGTACTCAACCCAGCTACTCTCCTCCCATTTCCTACCGATTCACCTATCTCTGAAGAAGAAGAAGAAGAACAATCTCTCCTCCAACCTACACATGATTGTCTAGCGGTACTCAGCCAAGAAGCCGCCGGGTTGGAAACCGTCACCGATGAACCTCTAGCAGCTCCTGACTTGACCCTTTTCGTTGATGGCTCACGATTTGCGGATGAAAGTGGACGCTTCCATACTGGCATGGCAGTTACTACTGCCCTTGAGGTACTCCTCGAAGTTCAGCTTCCACCACACATGTCTGCTCAAGAAGCCGAGCTCCAAGCTCTAATTGCAGCCTGCAATATAGCATCTGGGAAAACTGCTACCATTTACACCGATTCTAGGTACGCTTATGGTGTTGCGCACGATTTCGGACCCATCTGGAAAGCACGGGACTTTCTCACATCAAATGGACATCCAATCAAGCATCACCAAGCCATCCATCAGCTCATGGACTCCCTTCTCTTGCCCCTGGAACTGGCTATTGTCAAGGTCAAAGCACATACCAGAGCAGATACAATGGAGGCAAGGGGGAATAACCTGGCTGATATGGCCGCTAAACGTGCAGCAACCTCAGGAACAAAAATCTCGGGAAGCAGCTACGCTGATCTCATCTGTCTCTCCGAACCAGATGACCAGGAGAAAGCACCACTACATAGCCAGGCAGCCATGAATAAGCTCATCCTCACTCTGCAAAAGCAAGCTCCAAAAGCAGAACAGGAGGAGTGGATCACAAAGGGGGCAACAATGGACAACGGGTTGTATACAAAGCATGACAAACCGTGTCTTCCAAGGGCATTATACCCCATGATGGCCCAGTGGGCGCACGGTCCAACACACCTGTCGAAAATCCCTATGAATAACCTGGTACAAATGTATTGGTTTGCCCCAGGATTCTCTATCGTGACGAATCAATATACAAAGGCATGTATCACCTGTGGGAAGTGCAACCCTGGGAAAATGGTGAAACCTCCAGCGAAATGCACTCCAAAGCCACTGTACCCATTCCAGCGAATCCAAATAGACCACATACAAATGCCAAGATCCGGCTTGTATGAATATGTCCTAGTAGTGATAGACATCTTCTCGGGTTGGCCAGAGGCGTTCCCGGTAAAAAACCAGTCAGCCACAACCACTGCTAAAAAGCTGTTGAGTGAAATAGTGTGCAGATATGGCGTGCCTGAGACAATCGAGAGTGACCAAGGCCCAGCCTTCACAGCCAACCTTACGAGGGAACTATGGAAGGCCCTTGGCTCTGAATTAGCTTTTCATACTCCCTATCATCCACAGAGCAGTGGAAAGGTGGAAAGGCTTAACGGTACGCTCAAACAGAAAATGCTGAAAGCAGCTGAAGGAGCAGGGAAACCTTGGCCAGAAAGTTTAGCCCTAGCCCTCTTTAGTGTAAGACACACACCAAAGGGCCCTCAAAAGTTAAGCCCCTACCAAATACTCTTTGGCAGTGTACCCCGATTGGGACTATATTTCCCCCAGCAGCTGAATATGCAATATGATACGTTGTCCAGATATGTAATTGAACTAACCAAACGGTTGACTAACATACATGGCAAAGTCTTTTCTTCCATTCCAGATCCTGACTCTCTGACAGGAGAGAACCCGATACAACCAGGGGATTGGATCCTGCTAAAGAAGTTCAATCGGAAAAGTTCGCTTGAACCCCGGTTTGACGGCCCCTTCCAAGTCCTTCTCACAACCCCCACATCAGTGAAACTTGAAGGAAGAGATAATTGGGTCCACGCATCTCACTGCAAAAAGACCTCGACCCCGGAATAGAACCATGATGATCATATCCTTTTTATGCTTTCTGGGGATGATATGTGGAACTAAGGGACAGGAGGGTTATGGGGAGCGATTACTAAGGACCAAGGGGTAATCACCTTTTGGTATAACACTTCAAGCCCTATAAGTGTCTATTGCATTATAGTCCCATGCCCTAGCCCACAGTGGCAATCAACCATGCACCAGGGGACCCAGTACATCTGTATAACCACCCAGGAAACGGAGAGGGATCAAATTTTGAGAAGTAGGCTTATGTGGGGTGGAATACTGGAACAGAATGGGGATACAAACCACAACAGGCACAAGACAGAAAGGATAAAAATGGGAAAAATCTGCTTGCTCGAATGACTTTGACCAAGGGCCCCTGATGGTAGTATAAGTAAGGCACTCCAAGGACTGGAGGATCTATCAGTAGAACTAAAAAGGAATTCAGGGATTACCAACACATGGGATCAGGCTTCTGCTTGGATAGGAGGGTGGAAGGCAGCCTTAGTGCAAGCTGTCATAGCTTTTGTATGTATAATACTTATACTCTCACTCATTGTGTGTGTTGTGTCATCCCTTGTGCAAGGAAACTCATAACCAAGGTGGTCGAAGATGTCTCCCCAACCATGTATGCTGAATTTTCCGAAATCGAAGAGGAGGATGCACTAAAACCGCCTGCGTCCTATGGTCAGGAACTTATACAACCGACAGCAACGGATTACCACAAGCAGACCCCCTCCATATGGTTACTGAGTATCCAGCTCTTCTATCAAAGACCACTAAGAGGGACCTATGCGCTAGGCATAGGCTTGTCTCCTAACTGGTGAAACATGGAACGAAGGGTACTAGGGCTGGATCATAGGGATAGCATTGAAATGGAGTCAAAGGGGGAACTGTTGTGGATTATAAGTATGTTTGTGACTCCACTTCCTCTTTTACAACGGCCCCTGCATCCGGGAATACACCCTAACTATATATATATACATAGAGAGAAAGAGAGAACCAATGTATGAGTACCACGCACAGCCTAAAGTCAGAAGGAAAGCCCCTTTTTGTGACAGCATATAAGCTTGAGTGTAATGCATAATAAATGAGATCTACTTTGACCCTACCCTTGGTGTCAGTGTATTTTCTTCCGTGCGCACGCTAAAGCTGAACCTACTGAATTTGGACCAGGCAGTCAACTGACGAGTATACCTGAGTATACATCCATAACAGTTCTACCATTATAGATGCTATAGATCCTTCCCATAGGTAATACTGCAGTGCACAGACTTGTGGGAGGACACAGAAAAAATGGAATATAAACAGGGAGATTAATACAATTCTAAGAAAAACCATGTCATTATCATCTGTAAGCATAATGCATCCGTAACTGATGTCTATGGGGGCTCCTGTAATAGCTCTTTAAATATGTCAACAGCGACCTTTACAAAAATGACATTTTATGACTTTAATTCAAGTGTACCAGAATGTTAAAATAGGTAATTTTTATAATGGCTGTAATATGGATGTACAATGTACAGCTTTGCAGACCCACAAACACATTCTTTATACAAGATTTTGATTTGTGACTCACAATCAGGGGCATAACTAGGAAAGACTGGGCCCCATAGCAAAATTTTGACTGGGGCCCCCCCTCCCCTTAGTGTCATACAACCCCCCCTTGTAGATAGTGCCTTTTTTACAGCCCCCCCCTGTGGATAACGCCATACAGCCCCCCTGTAGATAACGCCATACAGCCCCCCTGTAGATAACGCCATACAGCCCCCCTGTAGATAACGCCATACAGGCCCCACTGTAGATAACGCCATACAGCCCCCTGTAGAGAACGCCATACAGCCCCCACTGTAGAGAACGCCATACAGCCCCCTGTAGATAACGCCATGCAGCCGCCCCTGTAGATAATGCCATACAGCCCCCCTGTAGATAGCGCCATACAGCCCCCACTGTAGATAGCGCCATACAGCCCCCCTTGTAGATAGCGCCATACAGCCCCCTGTAGGTAAAGCTATACAGCCCCCCCTGTAGATAGCGCCATACATACCCCCTGTAGGTAACGCCATACAGCCCCCTCTGTAGGTAACGCTATACAGCCCCCCCTGTAGGTAACGCCATACAGCCCCCTGTAGGTAACGCTATACAGCCCCCCTGTAGGTAACGCTATACAGCCCCCCTGTAGGTAACACTATACAGCCCCCCTGTAGGTAACGCTATACAGCCCCCTTGTAGATAACGCTATACAGCCCCCGTGTAGATAACGCTATACAGCCCCCCCTGTAGGTAACGCTATACAGCCCCCCTGTAGGTAACGCTATACAGCCCCCTGTAGGTAACGATATACAGCCCCCCTGTAGATAACGCTATACAGCCCCCTGTAGGTAACGCTATACAGCCCCCCTGTAGATAACGCCATACAGCCCCCCCTGTAGGTAATGCTATACAGCCCCCCTGCAGGTAACGCTATACAGCCCCCCTGTAGGGAACGCTATACAGCCCCCCTGTAGGTAACGATATACAGCCCCCCTGTAGATAACGCTATACAGCCCCCCTGTAGGTAACGCTATACAGCCCCCCTGTAGGTAACGCTATACAGCCCCCCCTGTAGATAACGCCATACAGCCCCCCCTGTAGGTAACGCTATACAGCCCCCCTGCAGGTAACGCTATACAGCCCCCCTGTAGGGAACACTATACACCCCCCCTGTAGGTAACGATATACAGCCCCCCTGTAGATAACGCTATACAGCCCCCCTGTAGGTAACGCTATACAGCCCCCCCTGTAGGTAACGCCATACAGCCCCAACCCCCCAAAAAAATCTGACCTATAGTGTGTCCTACAAAAGACATGTATCCCCTATCCACAGGATAGGGGATACATGTGTGATCGCTGGCAGCGATAGGGAGAACCAAAAGTCCCCCGAAGTTCTCCATGACTAACCTCTGACTTCCGGAGTCTGCGCAGCTCAATAAAAATGAAAGGAGCGCTGGTCACGCATGCGCAGAAGCGCGACCGGTGCTCCATTAAATTCTACGGAGCTGCCGACACAGACCCCGGAAGTCCGAGGTTTGTGATGGAGAACTTCAGGGGACTTTCGGTCCCCCGTTCTCCCTATCCTGTGGATAGGGGATACGTGTCTTTTGTAGGAACAACCCCTTTAATGGCAGAGCGGGGAGATACCTCCCTGCTCTGCCATAGTGTTTAGTGGCGTCGCGCTGTAGTAGCCATAGCGGCAGCTAGCGGAGCCTCCGGCCATGGTGGGGGCCCGTGCCTGCGGGCGACACGGGCCCCCTCATGCCGCGGGCCCCGTAGCAGCTGCTACAGCGGTAGTTACGCCACTGCTCAGAATAATATAATTTCCTGAATATCTGTACTGGGACTAGAACGTCTTCTTCCTCCAACAAGCAGCGTGACTCAGTAGCTGTTGCTCATTTAAAGTGAGTGCAGACAGTACTCATAAACCATGAAGTGTGCTCTTACATTGATATCGACTCTGAACCAAGGATTTAGAAGTTTATTTGTTATTAAAGTGACTTTGTATATAACATGCTCTTAGGCTGTGTTCACACTGAGTTTTTTGCAGGAGGAAAATTCTGCCTCAAAATTCCGTTTGGGATTTTGAGGGAGATTTTGACCTTCCTGCACGGCGTTTGCCATGATTTTCGACGCATTTTTTGTGGTGTTTTTCACTCGCGCCCATTGAGTGCTATGGGCAAAAAACAGCGAAATACGCTTTCTCTGCCTCCCATTGATGCCAATGGGAGGTCAGAGGCGTAACCGCGCGAAGATAGGGCACGTTCCTTCTTTCTCCCGCGAGGCGGTTTTACCGCTCGCGGGAGAAAACCACCTCCGCCTCCCATTGAAATCAATGGGAAGCATTTTCAGCTGGGTTTTGACAAGTTTTTTCAGAGCGGTTTTTGCGCCAAACAACTCATCAAAATACTCTGTGTTAACAGGTCCTCAAAGGGGTTTCACAGCCAATAAAAAAATTGATGGCGTATCCTCCCGGGACCCCTGCCGATCAGCTGTTTTGAAGGAACCGCAGTGCTCGTATGAGCACTGCTTCCCCTTCATTTCTAGTTGCTCAATGTAAATCTTCGAAACGCATTTAGCTACAATTCTCAGGTATTGCAGCCTGCTTCTCCTATTCAATTCAATGGGAAAGCCCCTTTAATAATACTTCACTTTGGGGGTCTATATTTTTATACAGACATTGCAGGGTCCTGAAATTATTCATCTTTACTTATTTATTCTAGAGTAAAACGCCAGTTGATAACCCTACAAGAAGCAGCAGTTTCTCTTATTACCAATGATCTGACTAGTAACCAAATACTATACCAGAACCAGAAAATAAACATGCAGTATTAGGGTATGTTCACACGGCAGCGTCCGTAACGGCTGAAATTACGGGGATGTTTTCAGGAGGAAACATCCCCGTAATTTCAGCCGTAACGGTATGTGCAGGCGATTGAACGCCGCGTCCATTACGGACGTAATTGGCGCTGCTTTTCATTGGAGTCGATGAATAACGGCTCCAATTACGCCCAAAGAAGTGACAGGTCACTTCTTTGACGCGGGCGTCTATTTACGCGCCGTCATTTGACAGCGGCGCGTAAATATACGCCTCGTGTGAACAGACAAACGTCAGCCCATTGCTTTCAATGGGCAGATGTTTGTCAACGCTATCGAGGCGCATTTTTCGGACGTAATTCGGGGCAAAAACGCCCGAATTACGTCCGTAATTAGTGCGTGTGAACATACCCTTAGATAACCATTTGACCTAACAGTTTTGATTTACATAAGACAAGACTAGAATATAGAGTGGAATGGTACATAGAATATTGATGACTGTACCTAGAATGAAAATGACGTTGTAAGACGCTTGAAGTGCATGGGAAGCAGGTGCATAGCGATAATGGCTGCAGAGAATCCAACTGCACTATGGCCCCTATTACTGGGGGAAGGGCGCAGTCCCCCCTAATCAATGCAGAGTTGTAGTGACACATCATATTAACTATACTAGATGTCATATAATCACACCAGATAGAGCGTTATACTATATTTTTAAAAGAATATATAATAAAACAGCATCACATGATAGCATTATTTACGTTCGGACATTTGGAGCCTTCCACATAAGGCATTTACTGTACTGAATTAGCAACTATGCAGTCATCACAATCCAAGCATGGTAAACAACAGCTATCCCCCCAACTGCAGGGGGTGCAACTCAAAACCATCCGCTAATTCTGCTTTGTACTAAGTGACAACCAGCAAATGGCATAGGTGATAATCAGTAATGGCTGCCATTATTCTTTGTTAGGCTATATTCACATCTGCGTTGGAGGCTTTCTTCACTTTTTTCCTGTCAAAACAACAGACACCTTGGTGGACCCCGACGTACTGTATGTTGTACTACATTGAATGTCCATGGGCATTATAGTATAAAGTATATGTATTTGGAATTCCTATACTTGGGAGAATTAGAACATTACTTTATGGAGTAAATGTAAATTTCATCTACATTAGGGTATGATCACACGGCAGCGTCCGTAACGGCTGAAATTACGGGGCTGTTTTCAGGAGAAAACAGCTCCGTAATTTCAGCCGTAATGGCATGTTGAGGCGCTTTTTACTGCATCCATTACGGACGTTAAATGGAGCTGGTTTTCCATGGAGTCCATGGAAAACGGCTTCATTTATGTCTGAAGGAGTGGCACTTCTTTGACGCGGGCGTCTTTTTTACGCCTCGCCTTTTGACAGCGGGGCGTAAAAAAAATGACCATGTGCACAGAACATCATAAGACCCATTCTAATGAATGGGCAGATGTTTGCCAACGCTATCGAGGCGCATTTTCAGACGTAAATCGAGGCGTAAAACGCCCGAATTACGTCCGTAAATAAGCCGTGTGAACATACCCTTACTTTACTACGAGAAACAATCAAGAAAAACTGTATTTCCTCCTATTTTATTTCTCATATTTTCACCAAGGTAAGAATTTTAAAATATACGGTAATGGTCCCATTTAGGTATGATAAGAAAGCTTGTTCTGTTTAGCGAAAAAAGAACAAAAATATTTGATAGCAAGAAAAAAATAATTCAACTTACCAAAATGTCATTCTAAACTTCTGCCTGGTCGTAAAGGTCTAAAAGACCAGTCTTGGAGTAAAAATATAGTATATGATTATTATCAGTAAGCATATGTGGCTACAATCTAAGGCCTTGTTCACGTCACATTCGTGATGTACGCTTAGTGTATAGGTAAGGAAAGCTCCCGTCGTACATGTTAAACACGTCAATAAGGTTACATTAGCCCAACAGAGGCCAAAAGAGTGTCCTTTTGCCTCTGTCGGGCTAGTATACGTTAGTATACCACAAAAAAAAAGGTATGGAATAGCGTAGTACACTTCACTATTGCATTCAATGGAATTCAGTAAAAATGGCAGGTCCATAAAGCCCACGCCATAGCATTTCTATGGTGCGGGCTTAAGCTGGCTACCCGGTCGATCGGACAGCTGAATGACGGGTGCCCGGGAGTCAGAGACTGCCGGGGATCCTGGAGAGAAGCGGTTTTCTCAAGGAGTGCTGTGAATAGAATAGATTTAGCCCCATTTACAGTGGAAAAGTATAGTGTAAAATAGAATAAAAAGAAATAAGGTCCCCCAAAGGTCTTTGCTGACCTTTGAGGGACAGACTATAATAATAAAAAAACTAAAACCCAAAAATAGCAAAAATAAATTAAATAAAAAATACACATAAAATATGTCCCCAAAAAACGCTCCCTTGCCAATCATTGTTGTAACGCTAGCCCTTACCCAATTACACTAAAATAGACATGTAATATATCAACATCTATGGTAGACAATGACGATCACAAATAAAAAGTATATTTTGTTATACTCTATGGGTGATGGATGCCAGTGACGGATGCCATACAGTGGCATCATTCAGCAATAAGCTTTACTGGCATCCGATAAATATATACGTCAGAAGTTCTAATGCCGTATACATTAAGCGGATGGCGTCCATAATAGCCTTTGGCTGATGGATGCCAATATTAGGTTTCTGTCCCAACCTCTGTTTAATGCAGCTTTAATCTGCGTTATTGTTAAATGAAGGTCATAAATGTGATGTGAACAGGGCCTAACGTGTCTGTTACAGGTCACTAACTATCCCAGCTGTTGTCAAATTTTGGGCAGGCCGGGAAAACTATCACAGGGATCAATATTTATTATGCCAATCGTATTTTGCAGGCAATGTGAAAGAAGTTTATTAGCAGTGGACACACAGCAGGTAAAGCATCCAGTTCCTTTGGACACAAGTTTTTTGTAGCTGTAGTTAGCTGCAAAGCACCAGAGCTTTGCTGTTTAGGCTGGTTTACAAGGGCAGATTTCGGCCCATAACGATCGGCCCATAACGATCACCGATCGGCAATAATAATAGGGCTGTCCACGCTCGTTAAAAGGCCCTATGCAAACTGTATGTCAAGGAAGGGTTACACAAGAAGATATCCTGCTGACGACGATTTTTAAGGCTACATAATGCATTCAGCCAAAGAACGAGCCTTTTGTCGTTTGTCAGGTGATCGCTGCACTTTTTACACAGGGCAATGATGCTTGTTCGCCCAATCATTGGCCCACGTAAATAGGCTTTAAGATGTGCAATCTGATAAGAACCAAGGAATACATTATAATGGGTAAGTAGATATAGAGATAAATAGCTTCTTATCTGTTATCTGCAAAACTGTGGAGTCCCACAGCTCATCTCATACTATCCGTAGATGAAATAGGCAGATTTTTGCAATGTAACTGAATATTTTGAAGCAATTTTGAGCAGTTCCACCCTCTAGTGAAATTCATACTGCAAGATCTACATTAAGTACTGGTGCTGCCCGCACAATGGAAATTCTCGGCACATTGAAGGATTTTAAAAAGCATTTCTCCTTAAAATAAAAATGCCAGTAAAAATAGGTCTTTGATTTGTCAAGTTGTTAAAAATTCTGTTGAGACGTTTCTTAGTGATATCTGTTTCTGAGAAAGGTGGGTTATAACCACTAAGGCCCCCTGCACACTGCAGAGCCAGATGTACGGAGTTTGTACAGAAGCACACGGAGGTTGTACAGAGCCCTAGTATGACTCTATGCTGCCCATGTGTGCTGCCGTACGGGCTCCGTTAGGTGCCATATGTAAGGAGCTATCATCTCATACAAAGAGTGCTGACGTAGAGAATCCGTGCATGCATTCGAATCCACCAGGAAAAAACTTCTTATGCCCCCATATGAAATCTGTAGCATACGGAGGTTGAGTAAAGGCCCCATGCACTAGAATAAAAACCCTATCATGACCTTACGACTACATACAAATTGAAGCCGTAATACAGCCATGCGCATGAGGCCTAAGGGTAAAATAACCATAACCACTTCCAAAGGTTATAACCAATGATTCTATTTGCTCCTATATAACAAATTTGCTACTTGTATGATTCAACGCGTCATCTGTATTACTAGATCATAAGGTAAAATTGGCGTACAGGAGTCTGGCCAGGTTTGGTGACAAACCCAATAGCAGCTAAACGACGGCCATAAATGGATACCACTTTTGAACTGCTGCGAGGTAAGAATTAAATGTTACTAAAGGACTCGCTAAAACCACTTATTGAAACATATTCTTTTTTTCTAATGTATTTTTCTTTCTTGGTTGAAGATATTTTTTATTCTGTTTTCTGTGAATGAATATGGGAGCAGCCACCTTGACTGAGCTGCTGTTAACAGCATTTAGAGGTATGCTTTCCAGCAGCCACACGAACAATAGCAAACAATAGTCTGGAGCTGGCTCATTGACTTCTATGGGAGAGTTTTCTAGGCATGGCCTGTGACCTGTGCAGAGGTCATTGTGCAGGGTGGAGGAGGGGGTGCTGTGTCCATCACATGGAGACATTCACAATAGGTGATGGGGTTACCTTTCATTGTAATCCTGCCTGTGATAATGTGATGACTGCTGAGAAGTGATTGCTACAGAACAGGAAGTGTCAGTCTATTGTAAGGCTCAGTGGCCAATAGGAAAACAGCATGATTTAAAGATTATTTTTTAAAATAGATAATGACATAGAAAATATAAAAAATATCACCAGAAATTAATAAAAAAATATGTTAAACACAGAAACATGATTTAAATAATAGGACAATTTCTGATGAGACATTCTTGTTAAGTTTCAGTAGTGCTATACAACTCCTTTTAGTGAAGAGCCTAAGTGATATTGTGTCATTGGTTGATGACTATCTCACTCTTCCAAAAAGAACTGCTCTCAAGGCAAACAACATAGAGGCTGTCCCTTTAAAGTAGGAGCTCTACCTCAGGTTGTCCCTAATGCTTTACCCCACAGAAAGTGTTAAACCTCAACAGAACAACGTTCTTCACTGGTAATACAATATTGGGAAAGAAGTGAGGGGGTCAAGTCCAAGAGTCATGCATACCTTCTCTCCTGTAAGGTATCAAATAAGGTGCAAAGGAGTGTCAGGTCTTCCAATCTTGGGATGATGAAGGTAGCTTGCTGTACACATCCTTCAATGCGGACAACAATCCATATTTATCTAGAGTTATTCTCTCTGTACCTAGTGGAGAACTTCCAAAAAGCTGATATAACATGTAATGTGGTATGTAATTTAATAGTTATTTCTCTCAAGAGTCATCCACCCTAAAAGTAAATCAGATCACATTGTGCTATGCAGTTATATACAATCTATTTTGACTGGGACTACTGCCAGGATGTTCAAAAACATGTCTGCCCCATGATCACAGCTTTATCTCACATATCTCCAGTTCTGAGAACCCCCAGAAACCATTTTATGCATGTGAATGACTGATAGAAGCAGACTTCCTACTTTAGGTTTAGTGGACATTTAACCCCTACCTCTATCATAAGAAATCAGCTCTTGAAAATCCATATTGTTGAATGAATTGTGTCTATTATCTTGTTGCTGAGAACATTGCGTTAATCACCAGAATTTAAAAAAACAACTTTAATAATGGCATTTAGCATATGGATATTGATGTAAATTGAGATTTTGATTCACATAATATTCTTAAGGCGCTGTCCAATAAGAGCTCTTGACCAGAAGTGTCATTGGCATCATAAACATGAAAAATATTGATGTTGATCTTATTGAGACAGAAGAGATTTATTTTTTTCCAGCTTTGAAGAACAAGCCAAAGAGACTTATCTTTTAGAAGTTCTCCTTTACATGTTATCCATAAGTCTACTGTGCCTGTTTACTATGTGAACTTAGGACAGACAATGGAACATTATATTACAGTATGTGCTGTCTTTTAAACTCTGGATAACAATAAGACCAAGTCAACCAATCAGGTGGTAGAATAGTGGGAACCAGACATGAAACTTTAGGGTTTTTATTAAAAAATGCCCACGAGAGTAGTTAATTGTTGCATGGCTATATGAAAGTCTCCAAATTTATGTTTCGCTGCCCTTAAATGTAGTGTACCTCCAAAATTTAACTTTATCGGACATATCTGGCTTAGAACTGTAACGGCTCCATCAAATGGTTATCAAAATGACCGCCGTAAACTTGACTGCGTATGTAATGTTAGCTGCGCTTTAGATTCATGAAGGACGGTATCCTGCACCAGGAATAGGGGATTTTAACTTTTTGGGGACTTGTGGGACTCCTCTTATCTTTGAGTGATCTCAATGGGCAATCTCTGGTTGCCCTGTCATTAGAAAATATTGCATTTATAACAATCAGTAGTTTCTAAACACAATCAGCTTTGACAAAAAGGGTACCTGCAAACAATGATAAAAAAATGGTCTTTTTACATAGAAAAAGTTACATGCTTTTGAAAAGTTGTTAATTTGCCAATAAGTAGCATTCTTTTCATTTGCATAGCATGTTCTAAGGAACGTTAAATGTAAAAAAAGAAAAACAACTGCAATTCTTCCCTTAATATCTTTCTTTTGAGCCTATTCTATCTCATATTTTAATTAAAACTTTAAGAAACATATAAAGGAGATCAGCCAAAGCCCCTGCTCCTTTTCACAATTCTGTATCTGGTTGTAAGGCAACTGGCTGCAGCAGAAGCCCTCCTCAACTGCACTATCGGTAGCCGGAGAGAACAGAAACACTAAGCCCCTTCCTACTGGCTAAGCCCCTCCTTTTAACAATTTGTCAGATGTAAATGTATCATTCATTTCTGGGTGTAGTGTTCCTTTAAGGTCTTTGCCACATGGTAGATGATATCTGAGATTCATTGCACTTAGTATAGTAACATCATTAGAACAGACAAAAAAAATGATTTTTTTTTAAACCCAATGGTAAGACATTAATGACCAAAAATATTCTTTCTTTTTATTTATATGAAAAATATTAAACAAATTTTACAAGGTCTGTGTGATGTGGTCTGATGTAGTCTATAGGCACACATAAATTTATCGAAATATACTCATATTATTATAAAAATTTAGGTGCAGTACAGTTTTAGATTGTAAAGTTATATTAAATATTGCTTAATGCATCTATGTACATCAAAGCACTGACAGCGGACGCCATCAATTTTGTATTTCCATCCACGCTTACTTTGCTAGATATTAGATTTTTCATAAAATGGATTTGCATGGTTTATCCCCACTGTTACACAAAGCTGATGCTTCTGTAACTCTCCAGTCAAACCAGCAGGTTGTCACTAAGACATCACAAGAGTAAACAAAGGAACGCAAAATAAAGAAAAAGCCATGGCATGTAGGGGAGGTAGAAAAAAAAAGAGTAAACAAACACTGAGTATCAAAGCAAAAAAAAAAGAAACAGAAAAAAACAGTACACAACAGGAGGTAATACAAAACATTAAATAAAATACAAACAAGATGGACAGAAGTGAGAGACAAAGAAAAATAGGTGTGAGGAATAATAAATAAAATCCCTTTCCATGGACCCAAGAGTAATGATGTTACCGGCCTCTGTGGCAGATATGCAGCTGTTTGCAAATAAAGAAGCTCGGATACACAATTACATAATATGAGAGTACTTGCTCGACAATGACGAAGTCTTTCTTTAATCGAATTTGATATTCACATAGCCTACAGTTATATAATAGTTCTCAATATTATATTATGTACTTAAAAAAAGTAAGACCAGACAGGCGAGACTAGTTCAAGGGGATGGTCAGTTGGCTGGTAGAAAAAAATGCATTTATGAGTACTACATGTTCTTATAATGGAAGATTAGGTTTTGTACATGGACTTCAGCAATCTAAACAGTTTCTTCATTTCTTGACTTAACATATTGACTGCTAGTGTTGGGTATAATTAACACGTGTCGTCTGCTTTCTTTCCACAGTGAATATATTCGCTGAAACACTTGTGGTTGTGTTAAAGTTGCCACTAAGAGGTGCTAACTGCAGACTCAAGAAACCTGATGTAAATTATGACTTGATGCACGGTTCTGTGCTTCTGACTCAGATTTAGGGGACATGTATAGAAGGCCATTATAACCCAGTATTTTTGTACTGAGCAAAGTATAAGGCTGGATTCACACGAGCATGTTCCGTCCGTAATGGACGGAACGTATTTCGGCCGCAAGTCCCGGACCGACCACACTGCAGGGAGCCGGGGTCCTAGCATCATAGTTATCTATGACGCTATGTGTCACTGCCTCTCCGTGGAACTACTGTCCCGTACTGAAAACATGATTACAGTACGGGATAGTTGTCCGGCAGCTAGGCAGGGACTCCTAGCGTCGTACATAACTATGATGCTAGGAGCCCGGCTCCCTGCAGTGTGTTTGGTCCGGGACTTACGGCCGAAATACGTCTGTCAATTACGGACGTAACATGCTCTTGTGAATCCAGCCTAAAGGAAATCAGTGGTGTTTCAAAGACTCAGAAATATCCTTATGTTTGTCTAGTAGCTATTATATTAGCATGGAGTGTCTGGGTGTACACATCCTTCAATGCGGACAACATTCCAGAATTATTCTCTCTGTAACTAGAGGAGAACTTCCAGAAAGCTGTAACAAAAGTTATTGTGGGATGAACTTCAAAAGTTATTTCTTTCAAGGGACATCCACCCTAAAGTTTATCATATCACATTGTGCTATGCAGTTAAATACAATCTATTTTGACTGGGACTCACATCTCACATATTTCCAAATCTAAAAATTTACAAAAACATTATTTTCATGCATGTGTATGACTGATATAACCAGCCCACCTACTTTAGGTTTAGTCGACCTTTAACCACTACGTCTGTCATAATCTTGAAAATCCACATTGATGAATGAATTGTGTATATAATCTTGTTGGTGGGAACATTGCTTTAATTTCCAGAATTATCAAAGAAACTTGTATGGATCAAAATAAAAAACTTTTTTTAAAATCTTTTTGAAGTTTAGATGTTATTCATAAGTCTACTGTGCCTGTTTATTATGTGAACTTAGGACAGACAATGGAACATGATATTACAGTATGTGCTTATTAAAGACTCTGGGTAACAATAAGACCAAGGCAACCAATCAGGTGGTAAAATAGCGGGAACCGGACACGGAAGCCAATTTTGAAACTATAGGGTTTTTATTAAAAAAATACCCAGGAGAGTTGTTAATTGCAGCATGGCTATATGAAAGTCTCCAAGTTTATGTTTCGTTTCCCTGGAGCATTGTGTACCTGCACAATGGCACTTTGCTGGACATGTCTGCCTTATTACTGTTACGGCTCGACTATCCATCAAATGATTATCCAAATTATCCACCGCCATAGACTTGACTGCGCTTCGGATTCATGACCGTTGAGGTCAAATAATCACACTAATCCCATGTATGTCCCCATCCGATTTATGTGATAAGAAAACATTTAGGGTGCACCAATCGGTGGCAGATCAATTATTTGTGTTGCATGGTAAATGCTCTTATTTTTTCGTGACTAGCTGTTTATTAATTTCCCCAGATCTTCATTTACAGTATCTTATTAATATTGTATAAGCAGCCAGATACATCAAAGGAGGCAATAAACATTAGTTGTACACAGTGACATCTCGAAACTGTTGACTGCAAGCAGGAGGGAACTGCATACACCTGACCAGCATTTTATTCACCGTGTGTTTCAGACCGGAACAGCTACATCACCACCATGATCTCATAGATCAGGCAGTTATCATCCCAAGTAATATTACTATATTCCATTATGACTTGGCAGAATACCAGCAATGGAGAAAGACTACATTGAGAATATTCAATGCTTTATTTCTCTATTATTTTTTACAATGGAATTAAAATGTTTGCATCATAAAAGCATATAGAGGTTTACTACTCTAATGCCTGAACCCACATCTACGATCATCAATACCTTGAATTACTATAAGCACTACCTTCGATACTCCTTTGGAGATAAAGGCCTAGCGTGAGCTGCTGATTCAGCAACCAGAGCTGTCTGCACCTTTACTAGTCCTGCAATACACGGATGATGCAGCGAAAAAAAAAACCACCATGAAAAAAATCTCTAACAATGGTGACGGAGCAACTGTCAGTAACAATTGGCTACGGTATCACTTAACCCCACGGTTGCTGACAACATACGAATGAAGTTTGATGTAGAACGGGTTAACATTCCAATTGAAAAATCCATAAATATCTTAGCAAACATGCAATGCAGGATAATAATTTAGACTTAATAAAACCACTTGGTGTATTTTCCACTGGAAGCTAAACATGTTGATGCATATGGCTGCAGAATAAATAGTCATTGTATTTTTTACAAGGAATTTAAAGGGCCTTGAACCTGCAAAGCGGCTAAAAGAAAAATGCGTTTTTTTTTTGTTAAACCATAGAAATAAGTAACTCTAGAGGTGGTGACATGGATTGCCTGATATCTACACAACAACAATAGCATTTTGCAATCTAGAAAGATAGTGAAGCGCTGGTATAAATACCTCTTTATCCGGATGGTGAAGCAGGACTGAGAGGCAGGAACAAAAGGATGAATCACGCAGGAACTGGAGAAATAAAACAGAGGGAGACAAGAGGACGAGACGTTAGCTTTTTTTTTTTTTTTTTCATACAAAGCACTGGGAAAACGCACTCCCTGCGCTAAGCGGAGCTCTGTAGACAGCAATGATGTAGATTTAACACACCTTCTGCTCCCTGGCACTGCAGCATAATGCTCTTTGTTTTAATTCAGCTGATGCTTAGGAAGAAGGTACTGGCAGAACTGGTTAATAGCCTCATGTAAAATACAGAGGCTGCGATACACTTTATTCACTCCCTCCCTTCCTCGCCACCAGCTCGCTGCCTAGGACTGTGTGAGCCACCAGCCTGTCTCTATGAAGCCTGCAGTGGTACTGAAGAGAGGGGGTGAGGGAGGGAGGAAAAGAGGAGGGGGGTTGGGGAGAAAAGGAGAAACAGTGGAGGAAAGAGACGAGAAAAATTTATATTGGTGAAGGGGAGGAGGGACGTAAGAACAAGAGAGAGAAAGGGGTGAATGATGGGTAAATGAGCAGGTGTTAAGATGGAAGGGAAAGATGATGGAAGGGAAAGATGATGGAAACAAAGATTAGGAAATGCACTAAAAAAAACAAGGTGGCTGGATGAAAAAAAGGAAGCCAGGGAATGAAAGGTTAATCGATGCAGAGCAGATAAAATGATGACGGAAATCTAGGAATACGAAGAAGCCGCCTCTAGATCTGGAAGGTTCTAGAAGGAAGAGCGGACAAGAGGCGCGTCATCGCTCACTTTCACTGTGGAGCTGCCCTGGTGTCTATATAGAGCGGCTTGTCACAAGATCCAGCATCAACTACCTGACAGGAATTTTAATTGCATCAAGCCGGTCATGTCTCAGGAACAGGCCATCTTGGTGTCTTCTCTTCCAATACAGAGTCACAAGGCAAAGGGTTCTACATACCACAGAGCTAGGCTACAATAGATAGTGTTCAGCAACTTTGTAAATTTGGCAATTTCTGTCAGCTTTTGACATTATTGATCATCACCGATTAGCCTTCAACTGGAAAGAAGTCAATTGACCAAATGACCACTCTATATTTTAGAGGTGCAACACTGCTTGGAAGCTGACAATCTATATGGCTAAAAATATTACAACATCTTCTGCTGTATGTGTCCATTTCCTGCTAGTAACACTTTGTATATACTACAGCAGTCTACATTTCTGTTAGACCCACCAGGAACTAGTATTATTTCATTTATTAGTCCAACATTAAAAACTTCCATAGAAATACCCAAAAAGTGCATTGGTCTGGCTCCCCGGATTTGCCAAGGCCTGTAAATATGACCGAATTACTGACATATAAATAATGCTTCGAAATGTAACTTGTCTTGTCCTTAATAATAATCAGAACTAAAGCTTGGAGCTAGAACTTCGGAGCAAAAGCAGTACCTAGGCCCCCACCTAACTTCCAATGACCATATTTCACTGTATCTAATGATGACATCCTATCTAGTATGTATATACATCCTAAAATATATTCATATCTTTATCGTGGGATAGATCGGTCTAGCATGATTACTTAGCTGTGCATTTCAAAGTCACTGTAACACCTACATATTGTACTTATATTCCTGATTTTACTATGGCTGGATGGACTATAGGCATCCCAAGTGATAAAACTTTGTCGTGATTACTACCTGTGCAATCCTTAGAGCAACTCCACTAATTTTGATGGGTATTGAGAAAGGTGAAACTAGGCCCCATAAGAATTTAGTAAGAGCAATGACATATATGGGTAATGTTAGGAGGGACATTGGTGTGGCCTGTTTGCAGATATAAATACTGATGGTCTCCACATGGAATGACAGCTATATTACTTCCCATGTTTGGAATATTGTTGCAATTTGTATTTTCTTTTGCAGTTTCTTATGTCTTCCTTTCAATTCCCTCTATTGCGAAAGCAATTTTCAGGACATAATTTCAAGCTGTGCTCGGAGATGAAGTTGTAGGAGGATGCTGGAGCAGAACAAACAATCAGCAATGATTATATTGTGTGTAATTTGCCATTTTTAGCTTAGAGTACTGGTATAAGGGGACACGAAGCACCTAACAATATATCAATATCTAGTGCACCCAGAAGTACCCTGGAGTAGCCCAACAATTACCTTCAAACAGCATCCTTCCTTCTTAGAATGCCGGTATGAGTTAGTCATGGCATAATATACTGCCCGATTAGAAAATTGTTTACCTATTTGAGGGATATTGGAGATGGACCCTCTACCTCATACAACCTATGTTCCCAGTGGTCTTGTAAAAGATCACTATATGACTAAAAAGAGTATCATTGAAATTAGCCATGAGTAAGGATGGAGGGACCGTCAGAAACGCGTAGGCTCTCTACACCCACCCCCTGATGTCGCTGTACAATTTTTTAATTGACAAGAAATAAAGATTGGACGTTTTAGGTTATGTTCACATGGCTTAGCAAAATAAGTCTGAAAATAAGGAGCTGTTTTCAGGCGACAACAGCTCCTGATTTTCAGACATTTTTGTAGCAACTCGCGTTTTTCGCGGCGTATTTTACAAACGTTATTGGAGCTGCTTTTCAATGGAGTCAATGAGAAACGGCTCCAAAAACATCTCAAGAAGTGACATGCACTTCTTTTTCGCGGGCGTCTTTTTACTCGCCGTATTTTGACAGCGATGCGTAAAATAACACCTCGTGGGAACAGAACACCGTAAAACCCATTGAAAGCAATAGGCAGATGTTTGTAGGCGTAATGGAGCCGTTTTTTCAGGCGTAATTCGAGGCGTAAAACGCACTGCGTGTGAACATAGCCTTACTCTGAAGCGCTGGATTCAACTTCTATTTTTCTGTCATTGAAACTAATTATATTTAAGAGATGGCGAGAGGCATAACTTGAAGTTCATGGGCCCCAATGAAAAATATGTAATGGGCCCCCAACCTACCATGTGCTATTTATAATACTGGTGTCTCCTTATGTGGCATAGGGACTTTTGGGCCCCCTCAGGCACCAGTGCTCGGGTGCAACTGCTACCACTGCATGCCCTATAGGTATTCTCCAGGAGATGGTTCCCCAGGCTATTATACATCCACCACTATCTAAAATGTTTGACAACAAAGATGGGTTGTAGTCAACCTTCTTTTACATTGGTGTTTCCACTGCAAACCTATATATTTGTTAACCCAACAATCCTGGACTAAGGTTAACATTGCAGCTTTATTAGCTATATATTTGCTCTATATTTAGATTCTTTTTATGCAGGTATATACTAGTATGCAAGTATCCTTGGATCCAATACGATGCCAAATTAGTGGGTTGTTTTTTTTCAACCACTGAACTTTTTAACTTCCAATCAAGATGAAAGAAAATATTGTTTCAGGGGTCAAGGCCCAAAGCTGACCTGATGCAATGGAGCCTTTTACTTCTGTATAAGAGTTTGACAATCGGAATCACCAATTAAATGGACTTTTTGTTGACATTAAGATAAGTTTGCTGTGGAGAGTTACAGCCAGATCTTTTTCATGCAAGACTTTAAATCTCCGTCTGCCAATGCACTACAGGCATCTCTGGAAGCGGAAGGTTTAGTTTTAAACTGAGCACAGCCTCACCATCTGTGAACAAGGAGCTAATGTTCTTTGTGTAATGAGGGAAAATATTGCAGAAAAATTAACCTGTCGCTGTACAATCACTACATACAGTTTGAACAGTCTAATACAAGGAAAAGGAAGGAGCAGTTCTTTTAGGGTTCAAATGAAAAGATGACCCTGATGACATCACTTTACTAAAACAAGCATTTTATTTTCATTATTGGTATTTGGAACAACATCTGTAGAAAGGACGGGGAAGCAGCAATACATTCACTATATGCATTACTTTTTCATTTCGATTTTTATTGTTGATAGCATACTTTATAAACTAGTTGTAAATATACTCTGACAAGGGGAATTACTTGCATGATTTGATACATATCAGGGTTACATACAGCACCATAAATAATAGAAAGTGTACCCACACTGCAGAACTGTGCTCCGATACCATATTGCCACATAACATATCTGGGGTGGCGGAGTGTTTAAACTAGGGCTGAGGAGGGAGGCCAATGTAGAAAATAAAGGGGTAGTTAGGTTAGAGAGGGGTCAGACTATATTGGTGGGGGGAGAAACAGACGGTGGGGAGAGGACTAGGCAACAAGATAAGGAGATCCTTTCGTTACAAAACAACAGTGAAAATAAAAAGGCCCAAATGTCAAATAATCACATTTCTGATACTGAAAGTGAAACATTTAAAGGCAAGTTAAAGTGTATGTTCACAAATGCCAGAAGTCTGGCAAGCAAAATGGGGGAGCTGGAGGCCTTGATACTGGAAGAAGATATAGATATAGTTGGTGTTGCTGAGACATGGCTAGACTCTTCACATGATTGGGCTGTAAATCTACAGGGTTTCACACTGTTTCGGAAAGACAGGGCAAATAGGAAAGGTGGTGGTGTATGTCTGTATGTGAGAAGCGATATGAAGGTGAGTGTGAATGAGACATTAGAGGGTGAAGATTGCGAGGAGGTTGAAACCTTGTGGGTGGAATTACAAAGGGAGGTAAACACTGAAAAAATTACTTTTGGTGTAATCTATAGACCCCCCAATATAACTGAAGAGATAGAAGGTCAAATATATAAACAGATGGAGCGGGCTACACAGGCGGGTACTGTTGTGATAATGGGAGATTTTAATTACCGGGATATTAATTGGTGTCATGGTTCGGCTTCAACTGCAAAGGGGAGACATTTGGTAACAGTGATCATAATATAGTTATATTTTACCTATACTGTAAAAAACAAACACAGGCTGGGAGGGCAAAAACACTTAATTTTAAGAAGGCCAATTTCCCCAGGATGAGGGCTGCAATTCAGGATATAGACTGGGAAGAACTAATGTTAAATAATGGGACAAATGATAAATGGGAGATTTTCAAATCTACTTTGGGTAATTATAGTGCAAAATTTATTCCTACAGGTAAGAAGTATAAACGACTAAAATTAAACCCCACATGGCTTACACCTTCTGTAAAAAGGGCAATACATGACAAAAAAAGGGCATTTAAAAAATACAAATCTGAGGGTACAGCTGTAGCCTTTGTAAAATATAAAGAGCTTAATAAAATCTGTAAAAAGATAATAAAATCAGCAAAAATACAAAATGAAAGGCAGGTGGCCAAGGATAGTAAAACAAATCCTAAAAAATTCTTCAAGCATATAAATGCAAAAAAGCCAAGGTCTGAACATGTAGGACACTTAGATAGTGGTAATGGGGAGTTGGTCACAGGGGATCAAGAGAAGGCAGAGTTACTAAATGGGTTCTTCCGCTCTGTATATACAACAGAAGAAGGAGCAGCTGATGTAGCCGCTGCCAGTGCTGTTAATATATCAGTTGATATACTGAATTGGATGAATGTAGATATGGTGCAAGCTAAATTAAATAAAAGAAATGTACACAAGGCCCCGGGACCAGATGGGTTACACCCTAGAGATCTTAAGGAGCTTAGTTCAGTTATTTCTGTCCCCCTCTTCATAATATTTAGAGAGTCTCTCATGACTGGTATAGTGCCAAGGGACTGGCGCAGGGCAAATGTGGTGCCTATTTTCAAAAATGGCTCTAGGTCTTCGCCGGGTAATTATAGACCAGTAAGCTTAACATCAATTGTGGGGAAAATGTTTGAGGGTCTATTGAGGGACTATATGCAGAATTATGTGACAATAAATAGTATTATAAGTGACAGCCAGAACGGTTTTACAAAGGACAGAAGCTGTCAAACCAACCTGATTTGTTTTTATGAAGAGGTAAGCAGAAGCCTAGACAGAGGGGCCGCTGTGGATATACTGTTTTTTGACTTTGCAAAGGCATTTGACACTGTCCCTCATAGACATCTAATGGGTAAATTAACGACTATAGATTTAGAAAGTATAGTTTGTAATTGGATTGAGAATTGGCTCAAGGACCGTATCCAGAGAGTTGTGGTCAATGATTCCTACTCTGAATGGTCCCCAGTTATAAGTGGTGTACCCCAGGGTTCAGTGCTGGGACCACTATTATTCAACTTATTTATTAATGATATAGAGGATGGGATTAATAACACTATTTCTATTTTTGCAGATGACACCAAGCTATGCAATATAGTTCAGACTATGGAAGATGTTTGTGAATTGCAGGCAGATTTAAACAAACTAAGTGTTTGGGCGTCCACTTGGAAAATTAAGTTTAATGTAGATAAATGTAAAGTTATGCACCTGGGTACGAACAACCTGCATGCATCATATGTCCTAGGGGGAGCTACACTGGGGGAGTCACTTGTTGAGAAGGATCTGGGTGTACTTGTAAATCATAAACTAAATAACAGCATGCAGTGTCAATCAGCTGCTTCAAAGGCCAGCAAAATATTGTCGTGTATCAAAAGAGGCATGGACTCGCGGGACAGGGATGTAATATTACCACTTTACAAAGCATTAGTGAGGCCTCATCTATAATATGCAGTTCAGTTCTGGGCTGCAGTTCATAGAAAGGATGCCCTGGAGTTGGAAAAAATACAAAGAAGAGCAATGAAGCTAATAAGGGGCATGGAGAATCTAAGTTATGAGGAAAGATAAAAAGAACTAAACCTATTTAGCCTTGAGAAAAGATGACTAAGGGGGGACACGATTAACTTATATAAATATATGAATGGCACATACAAAAAATATGGTGAAATCCTGTTCCATGTAAATCCCCCTCAAAAAACAAGGGGGCACTCCCTCCGTCTGGAAAAAGAAAGGTTTACCCTGCAGAGGCGACAAGCCTTCTTTACTGTGAGAACGGTGAATCTATGGAATAGCCTACCGCAGGAGCTGGTCACAGCAGGGATAGTAGATGGCTTTAAAAAAGGCTTAGATAATTTCCTAGAACAAAAAAATATTAGCTCCTATGTGTAGAAATTTTTTACTTCCCCTTTCCCATCCCACTTCCCCTTTCCCATCCCTTGGTTGAACTTGATGGACATGTGTCTTTTTTCAACCGTACAACTATGTAACTATATTCATATCATACACATATTTGTCACACATTGTAGTGTTGTTTTCACCCACATAGCACAAGAGTGTCACACAGTGGTGCTATTTTGCTCCCAAACCAGTGCCTATTTGATAGGGTTCCCCAGCTTCATGTGGGGCGCTGGGATGGCAGAACTAATTGATATAGCTGAGTTTGTCAAAAGTGCTTCTAGAGTCCCTACCTGTGGTATCCCTGCAATATCCCTAAGAGGAGATATTGAGAAATGTAGTATTTAATCACTTCTGTCACTTGTCTATACACAGAACTGACTGCAGAACAGCTCTGCAAAACATGCACAACTTGGGCAGCCTATTGTAAGCTAACACTACTTTGTCTCCCTCTCCACATTTAGACATGTGCTCACTGGAAATCTAAACATCACTAGCCCGAATTGCAATGCAATGTGGTAGATTTACTTACTATATGCCATAGTGACAATACATTACGTAAAATGGCACAACCCTCATAACAATTAGGAGTAATTTGAAGAATGTTTATTTGAATAATGGAGAATTGATAATCTGGCAGGAAAGGTAAGGATGCTTTTTAGAGAACGTTTGCTATTATACTTGCGTTAGTAAATATGCTCCATATTAGATATGCAAGAAGTCTAGATTGCTGCAGATGCCCATTTCCTACCAATTACAGACTGCAAGAATTAGTTCAAGGTAAAACTGATCTGAAAATAGCCACGATAGAAGCATGCAGCAAGAAAAAAAATGCAACATGCCCGAAATTGGTTCAAAATGTCTGTGAGTAAATATTGCAATAATCTTTAAATACACTATATGGTTAAAAGTATATCGACAACCCTCCTAATTTGAGTTTAGGCGTTTCAGCCACACCCATTGCAAAAAGTTGTATAAAATCAAGCACACCTTTACCACAAATCAGTTTGTGAAATTTTGGATTCTCTAGATCTGCCCCGGTCAACTGTAAGGGCTATTATTGTGAAGTGAATGGATCGAGGAGGAACAACAGTTCAGCCACATTATGAAGGACCACATAGCTTAACAGAGCGGGGCCGCCGAGTGCTGAAGTAGGTGGCGCGTAAATATTATCTATCCTGTATTGCATCACTCAATAGAGAGCTCAAAAATTGTGTCTGAAAATGACATCAGCTCTTCATGAAATGGGATTCCATGGTTAAGCAACTGCAGAAAAGCCTAAGATCATTATGTGCAATGCCAGGAATCATCTGGAGGTGTAAACCACACAGACTACAAACTCTGGAGCAGTGGAAACGTAAGCTACTTACCACAATGCATAGTATCTACTGTCAAATTTGGTGGAGGAGGGATAATGGCCTGGGGATGTTTTTCAGGGTCTGGCCGAAGCTCCTCCAGGGTATTGTTAATGCTACAGCATACAAAGATGTTTTATGCAATTGTATGCTCCAACTTTGTGGCAAAAGTTTGTGGAAGTCCCTTTCCTGTTCTGGCATGACTGTGACTCAAAGTGAGGTTCATAAAGTCATGGTTTGACGAGTTTGGTATGGAGGAATTCGAGTGGCTGCACAGAGCCCTGACCTCAATCTTATCGTACAACTTTTGGATGAATTTGAACATCAGTTACGAACCAGACCACATCAGTGTCTGACCTCACAAATTAATTTTTTGGCTGAATGGGTACAAATTCCCACAGACACACTCCAAAATCTTGTAGTAAGCCTGACCAAAAGAGTGGATATTGTTATAGCTGCAAAAGAGGGCCTAATTCCATATTACCGCTCATAGTTTTGGGATGGGATGTCCAACAATCTGATATGTGTAAGGCCTTATTCAGACGAACGTAGAATACGTCCGTGTGACGGCCGTTAAAACAACGGCCGTCACACGACCACATGTACTTCAACAGAGCCGTTCACACGGCCGTTGTTTTAAGGGACCACGTGAAGGGTCCGTTGAAAAATAGAACATGTCCTATTTTGTACCATGCTCATGGATCCCTCCATGGCATGGGGGCACCTCGGACGTGAAAAACGTCACGTTTTTCACGTCCGAGTTTCCCCATGTTCGTGTGAATCTGGCCTAAAAGTAAGGTGTCCACATATTTTTTGCCATATAATGTGATAATCTTCATTTTATTAATTCCAATTCACTAATATTGCACGTCACCATTGTGTGCACTGTATGTTAATTGAGCTTCCCACACACTTATAGGCCAGCAGGTTTACATGGTTACAGTACCTCAAGTAATAGTTGTAATTACACTGCATTTGGAAAGTCTTCAGACCCTTTACATTTTTTTACATTTTGTTTTGGTGAGGCCTTGCGCTGAAATAAAAAAAAGTTTTTCCCCATAATTCTTCACTCCCTACCCCATAATGACAAAGTGAAAACAGAATGTTAGTAATCTTTGATAATTTAATGAAAAGGAAAAACTAAAATATTGCATTGACATAATAATACAAAGTATTTTGACACTTTACTCGGTACTTAGTTGAAGCATCTTTGGCCGCGATAACAACCTCCATTCTTCTTGGGTATGATGACACAAGGTTTGCACACATGGATTTGAGGATTTTCTGCCATTCTTATCTGCAGATCCTCTCAAGCTCTGTCAGGTTAGATGGAGACCATCGGTGGACAGCCATTTTCAGGACTCTCCAGAGATGTTCCATTGGGTTCAAGTCAGGGCTCTGGCTGGGCCACTCAACGACAATCACAAACTTGGCCCTAAGCCACTCCTATGTCGTCTTGGCTGTGTGCTTAGGGTCATTGACTTGTTGGAAGGTGAACTTTCGGCCCGGTCTGAGGTCCAGAGCATTCCGGATCAGGTTTTCCTTAACGATATGAATATCTCTGCTCTTTGCTTTTCTCAACCCTGACCAGTCTTCCTGTCCCAGCCACTGAAAAACACCCCACAGCATGATGCTGTCACCACCATTCTTTACTGTAGGGACGGAATTGGGAAGGTGATGAGCAGTCTCTGGTTTCCTCCAGACATGACATTTGAAATTGAGGCAAAAAAGTTAAATCCTGGTTTCATCAGACCACAGAATCTTGTTTCTCACAATCTGAGAGTCCTTTGGGTGCTTTTTTTCCACCTCCAGGTGGGCTTTCATGTGTCTTTTACTGAGGACAGGTTTCTTTCTGGCCACTCTGCCATAATGTCCAGATTGGTGGAGTACTGCAGTGATGGTTGACATTCTAGAAGTTTCAATCCCATCTGCACACAGGATCTTTGGAGCTCGACCAGAATGACCATTGGGTTCTTTGTCACCTATCTTACCAAGGCCGTTCTCCCCAATTACTTAGTTTGGTGGGGCGGCCAGCTCTGGGAAGAGTCCTAGTTGTTAAAAACTATTTCCGTTTAAGAATTATGGAGACCACTGTGCTCTTAGGAACTTTCAGTGCAGCAGAATTTTTTTGTACCCTTCTCCTGTATCTGAGCTCTACAGGCAGTTCTTTCCTCCTTATGAATTGGTTTTTGCTCTGATATGCATTGTCAGCTGTGAGTCCTTATACAGACAGGGGTGTGTCTTTCCAAATCATGTCCAATCAAATGAATTTACCACAGGTGGACTCCAATCAAGGTGTAGAAACATTTCAAAGATGATCTAGAGAAATGGGAAGCCACCTGAGTTCAATTTCAAGTGTATAGCAAAGGGTCTAAATACGTAAGTCCATGCGAAATTTAAGCTTTTCATTTTTATTAAATTTGCAAAAAAAAATAAAAAATTCTGTTTTCACTTTGTCATTATAGAGTATTGAGTGCAGAATGTTTTGGAGCAACTTGAATTTTTATTTTATTTTAGCACAAGGCCTCAACATAAAAAAATGTGAAAAAAGTGAAAGGATATGAAGACTTTCCAAATTGTATACAGCTATAAAGCCAGTGGATGCTGTGTTCCACCCCTCTCAAACAATCGCACCGTATTGTAACTGCTCTGTCACCAATTAGGGGCGCACTTGTTTGGGGTGGGGACAGTACCCGCTAGCTTCTTTTTCTTAAAGCATCGAAGAGGCATTTTAAATATCCTAAGTTCAATGGGGTCTGTACTGCAGCAGCAAAAATGGCTTGGAAATAACACCATAATGACATACTCAGGGAAAATTTAAGAAATACCACATAGTACTGTATATAAACATTATTTACACTCTAACTCCACTTGGAAAACCACTTTTTAAAGTATTTTACTATATGCTGTCTGTGCACCTTCCACTCTGTATATTCTAATGCCATCTTTTCCCCATTAGTGACCACAATGTCTAGTCATGTAAGAGACACAAAGGATGTGGTCACCAGTAGTAGTTCTATGCAGCACAGTGGAATCGTCTATGATACAGAAAGGACATAGCAAATTGGTACTTGGTCATTGCATCAGATGGGAGAAGAAGACACAGATGAGAAAAATAATGTAGGTATGTGTCATAAAGCCAGTGGTTTTATACTACTGTATTGGCAAAAACTCAATGTAGAAACGTTCGGTTGTCTTCCCATGGTAGAGTATCTACACTATTGTAAGGAATACACAAAAAATAAAGCAGTAGTCAATAGATTCAAATGGCAGACACAATGAGAATAATAGGTCATTATTTAGGGTCAGATTCTTTCTTCGTTCATCTTTCTAAACACAGGTGTCTATATACACATTCATGAACTAGATCCTTCCTTTCATCCTAACAAGAATGTAACTTTTCAGCCGTGATACCTTCAAAGCCAGAGTGTAAGGCTTTCCCTCCCCGCCCTGCCATGCTTGGCTCCCTCTGTCCAACACCCACACATCATTTCAGCATGGTATGCCAGTCTATGGTTTTATTTTGACTATGTTTAAATTTTTAACTATGTATTTCCTCTACATACAAGTAAATACAGAAATATTTGATACCTAAAACATAGCTATAAGAAGAAAGTGTTAACCACAATGAAAACATGAGTGAAACTTTCATCCCCCTCAGTTCAACCCACACATAGGATTTAATCACACCAAAGAAATCTTTATTGCTGGTTCTATGATCAAAGTTATAGCTGAGATGGTGAATTTCCCCCATTCCAGCTTCTAGCAATCTGCAAAAATGTTATATAATCTTCTTTCAAGTCTGGCCCTATTAGTGAGCTGAGAAGCGGCACCCACACCATCTAATAGTTTCTCCGTCTACCCTTCTACCCATAGCAGCTTCTGTAATGTAATTAGACGATATATTCTACATAACCATGTGTTGTTTTTAATGTAATTAACTATAGTAACTCATTTGACATGGTCACAGAAAATTGTATATTGTCCATACTCTAGGACCTTTTATAGAATCCCACAACCCACCCAATGATGTTACCACCCCCATTAATAATTACCGCAGAACCAGCTATTACAGTCCATATAATTCTTCTCTGGTCTAATGTTATGGTATATGGCTATGATATGCCATAACATTATATTCAGAAGGTGTCTGATCTCGGGGACCCCCCACTGAGCCCGCTTCTAGCCACCTGCTGTGAAGGGAACACAGCTCGTTTCAAGTGAATTAACTAGTAGTGCAGCAACTTCATTCTGAAGATTGGGGGGGCGGAGTGTCCCAACAGTTGGAAAGGCGGCAAAACCGTCTCATCTTCAGAATTAAGTTTACCTCAAGTATCACTGACACCAAAGGGCTCTTACCAAGACTGAACCTTCATAGAGTCTAATGAAAGGATCTCCATTGTGGCTAGCGGATCACAGATAATGGCAACTTTTTTTTAAAATAAATAAGATTAGTACTGTCACAATTCTCAATGACTAAATCAACTTTTGTTAGAGGAGGGATTCATTGCTGCCAGACTGACCACTTGTCTCTGTCTCATGACCTGTAGTGTTTTATGGTCTGTGTAACAACATAGAACCTGAAGAGCTGTCAATCTAAGGAGGTGGTTTGTTATTGGCCCTCACTCCCTAAAGGAACTCTAAACCTAGAAATGAATCATAAAAGTAAACTCAAGAAAAACTTGAGACCATTTTTTTTCAGTCTGCAGGAATTTTTGCATGCGTTTGAAATGCTTATGTCGAAATCCAACAGAGAACACAGGTGTTAATAACCTACTGATCCAGTCCATTTTCAGCTAGAAAATTATTTTTAGGGGTGGAGCTTCCCTAAGAGGTGGGCGTATTATGTCTAGTTTCCAAACGCAAAGAGAGCAGTGGAGGAAAGCTGTGCTGCAGGTTGGCTACCTTAAGCTGGCCATGCACATTAGATGAACGTCGACCACAATTGACCATTTCGGCCGACTATCAGTTTAAAAGTATACACAAACAATCCTTGGCAATGGCCGACGGCAGAAAAAAAAGTGATCTGTGATGTTGAATTTTTTCGGGCGTTGGCTAAAATTAGGCATGTATGGCACGATCCGCAAATTAAGGCCCATTATTCACCAATTTGCACAAGCACGTTCTGTTGTATTGCACTTTTTTTTAACTATGTCCCTGATCTGCCAGTTTAGTCATGAACTCTAAACATGTTTAACCATGTTGATGGTCAGATCTTCTGTAAGAACAGTCTGACGTACATTTGATTGAACATATTGTGGCCGATCCTAATCTTAAGGCATTATTTACACAAGCTTCTCTGCTTTGCATCCACAAATAACGGACCGTTTTTCATGCATATAATTGTTCTAGCTGTATCAGTGTGGTTTCCGTGTGTCATCCTCTTTTTTATCCGTTTTCCCTTCCTGGCTTCACGTTTCTTTTTTTTTTTTTACTGCATTTCTATAGCAACTGATCTGTGAAAAATGGACAGCACATGAATATCTTCCGTTTTCTGTCCGTTTCTTTCACGCACCCATAGACTTTAATGGGCGCGTCTGGCTTGCAAAAATGGACCAGAATAGGAGATGATGTGAGTTTCTTTCAGTGGACATACGCTCGGTGAAAAAGAACGGATATGTGAGTAGACCCATTGAATTGCATAGGTCAGTGTACTGTCCTTTGGTAAAACGTACAGCACATTGACGAGAAACACATTTGTGTGAATAAGGCATAAGTGTATGGTCAGCTTTGAAGCAATACACAGGTCTGGTGTGAGGTTTGTAGGAAGAGTGAGAAATGGCTGATTTCCTGTGAAATATGTATAGATTTCTATAGGAGGTTAAGTGGGGAATTCCTGGGATGACTATTTTTTGTGTACTTTTTTTGCCCTATATTTCTTTAACCCCTTAATGACTGCCCGTACACCTTTTCACGGCGGTCAATAAGGGGCCTTATTCTAGGCCGCTGATTTTTCACGATGGCCTAATCTTGCTCCTACATGGGTGTCCCATGCAGGCTGGAGCGGGTGCTCAGCTGTCTGGTGACAGCCGGGCTCCTGCTCCAACGGTAACCATCAAAGTTTCCTTAGATTGCGACCGTTTAACACATCAGATGCCATGGTCATTAGCGATTGCTGCACCTGAGTATTTTACAGAGGGAGGGAGCTCACTTGGTCACCCATCGGCAGCCCGCAATTGCGATCGCAGGCCACCGATGTGTTGCCTTGGCAACCGGGGTCCTAACAAAGGCCTGCCCTGGCTATATGCCTATTAGGCCATGGCGGAGTTTTATACTGACAGGCAGTAATGCTTTGGTATACTAAGTATACCAAAGCATTATAAAAAGTGATCAAAAGATCGCACAGTGAAGTCTCTAGTGGGACTGAAACAATAATTAATGTGAAATAAAAATTATTAATAAAGGTCCACAGAAAAAAAACAACATCATTTTTTTTCATAAAAAGTGGTTTTATTTAGTAAAAGTGTAAAAAATACAAGTTAGAATATTATTTAAACCGCAAGGTGAACGCCATAAGAAAAAATGCAAAAAAACGACGGCAAAATTGCTATTTTTTCCAAAATAATAATAAAGGTTAATGGATAATTCCAATGTACCCAAAAATGGTAGCAGAAAAAACAAGACCTCATATGGCGACATCGATGGAAAAATAAAAACGTTTTGGCTCTTGGAAAGCGGAGTTCTGCAAAAGCAGTACAACATTAAAAAACGATACATATTTGGTATCGCCGTAATCGTACTGAACCATTGAATAAAGGTAGCATGATGTTTACGCCGCATGGTGAACGGCATGAATTTAAAATGCATAGAACAATGGCTAAATTGCTGTTTTTTTTATATCCCCCTCAGAAAAACCTAAAAAGTTAATAAAAGTTAATCAAAAAATTCTATACACCTCAAAACGGTGCCCTTGAAAAATTCAACTAATTTCGCAAAAAACAAATCCTTATACAGCCAATGTCGACGGGAAAAATCAAAAAGTTAAAGCTCTTTGTGACGATGGAAAAACGAAAACAATTGCTTGGTCATTAAGGCCCAGAATGCATGCAGGGGGAAGGGGTTAATATACTCCCAGTTTATACTAGACAGTTTATTTATTGGAATTTCTGCACATTTTTTTTCCTGATGCCCAGTTTCCATATTTTTTTTCTTATACATTTGTTATACTTACTGTACAAGTACGTAGCAGGCAGCTCACATATGCAGGCTAACAGGTTGAGCATGTTACACAACAGCTGGAGAGTCACAGCTTTTTCATGCCTGGTTTAATGATTAATCATCAGAATATGATCATAGGAATGTAAACTTGGACAGTCCTTGCCGAGCTGAGTACTTTAAAAGTTACTGCTTGCAATCTATGATTATTAAAACAAATGCGACTCTTCACCCAAAAATATGACATGACCATAAATCGGCAGTAAAGACCTTCTCAATTCAAAACTGGTTTAACTTCTAAACTTCCAAATTCTATTGTGAGTTATTTTTTACCCTCCTTCTCTCAATGTGGAGACATCACCCAGATCGATCATTTTCTCATTTAACAATCAGAAAATGGCCGAGGCTGTGTCCAGTTCACATAAAACATTTATTAATGTTGCATATGTTAATTTAATTGACATAGGTTTTTTTTCATGTTTAATAAATCCAGGGTAACAATTAGCACTGACCATTGACCACAACATTGACTACAGTAAGGAAACCTGTCCCATGGAAGTGGGAGCAAAAGCTATTTTAACCCTTTAATAAACCTAACAAATTAAAAAATGTATTTCCGAAGTAATTAATGTCTCACATGAAGAATTAAATAGATTTGTAATTGTTTTTGGTGGCATAATTACCGTTAGAGCCGCCTCTGCAGGCTGAATTTATAACCTGAGCCCACTGCACGACAAAACATTATTGCAATAGATCAATGAATAGGCCACCATTTGTAAATCATTTATGATCACATGTTATGATAGGGGGTATAGAGAGTGCATAAGTAGCAGTCACACCCATGTCCTTGTGCCCGAGGGGGACCAAAGGCCCCTCTGCTACATAAGATAAGAAGTCCCCAATATAATAAGTGAGACATGGTTCATGTTTCAGATTTTGTACTGGGACCCAAGAGATTTATGTTTCGCTTCTGTAATAATAACATTCATAATAACATTAATTATGCAGCTCTGGAGCTACACAATCTCCGGTTTACTGCTGCAAGTGGATGTTTAAAGCACAATGGGGGAGACTTATTCCACCCAAGTTTATAAACTCTGGCAAGAGTGGCTGAAATGGTTCAAAAGTTGTAATCTTTGGACTTTTGGGCCATTTGTGCTTTTTTTACGCCAGAAAACTGGCATAGAAACTTTGTTAAATTCCCCCTAATATATATAAGAGGTTAGTTGGAAATGGTCAAAACCCCAAAATTTCTGAGTATTAAGACAGAACGTCTTTTTATTAGTATCCCATACGAGAGGTCATATGATAATGTTAAAAATAATATCTTAATGGTGAAAACAGTGTGAACTGATATGCTGGAGATTGTCGGCAGACAGAATTATGCCTCTTAGGGTTTCCTATACATTCCTATATAAGGCTGGGTTCACACGACCATGTTACGTCCGTAATGTACGGAACGTATTTTGGCCGGAAGACCCGGACCGAACACAGTGCAGGGAGCCGGACTCCTAGCATCATAGCATCATAGTGATGTACGATGCTAGGTGTCCCTGCCTCTCTGCAGGACAACTGATTACAGTACGGGACAGTAGTTCCACGCAGAGGCAGGGACTCCTAGCGTCGTACATTACTATGATGCTAGGAGCCCGGCTCCCTGCACTGTGTGTGGTCCGGGTCTTCCGGCCGAAATACGTTCCGTACATTACGGACGTAACATGGTCGTGTGAACCCAGCCTAACAGTGTAAATTTATAGTAAAGGCCTTTTTACACAGGCCAATTATCGGGCAAATGAACGCTCGTTCCCGATAATTGCTCAGTGTAAACAGGGCAACGATCAGTCGATGAACGAGCAAACGCTCATTCATCAGCTGATCGTATAGTTTATGCAGCATTAAACATTATCGCCGTCGGCAGCACATCTCCCTGTGTAAATAGGGAAATGTTCTGCCGACATGGTGGAAATGTATGGGGACGAACGATCGTAGTAAAGATCGCTCGTCCACATACATAACCAATCATTGCTCCTTGTGAAAGGAGCAAACGAACATCGATCAACGAGCTGTTTCGTTGATCGGCGCTCGTTGTCACGGCTCATATCGGGCTGTCTAATAGGACCGCTACTTTATCTTATCCACATAGCTGAAACAAAGACAATTGCTGTAAGTATTGTGTTAGGAACCTACTACAGAGCTAATCATTCACTAATTGCGAGGTCAGCTCGTTTTTCCAGCCTCTGGGATTGTATCCTCCCTCTTAGATCCTGAAATGTTCCTGGAGTTTTTTTTTATTCACCTTTTGCTGATACGACAGTGGAAAGTATTTTTTTTTTCTCACATTTTAATTAAACATAATAACTCCCTAAAGCATGTGAGCAATCTGTGACTGGAGTCTGGCACACTTTATTACAATAGAATTTCTTCTCGGTATACAAGCCAAAAAAAGAGAAATTTATTATTATTCTTATAGAATGAATGTATCATTCAATATGACTTTATTTCCTGTTAGTTATATAGCATTAATATATTCTGCACCTCTGTACATAGGGCAATGATTCCCAACATAATTACCATGGGGGAACGACTGCCCCCAGGGAACCACTACTCTCGTTCTTATCCTAAAGACACTTAGTTTAGGAGTGGCTAAAGCATCTTATAATACTATACTCTGGCCTAGATTTGTTGACCCAATGTCAAGCATATTTGAACAGGCAGAAATAATTTTGCTATCCCTACTGTAAAAATGACAGCTCTTGCTGCTGCTGTCCTCTAGGGAATCCCTGACCATGTCCCAATGAATATAGGGAACCCTGGTTGGGAAACACTGACATAGAGAATGTTCAAATACACATTGACCTTCGGCCCCTGTCTCAATGAACCTTACAATTGGAAATCACCATATTATGATCTGTAAGGGTATAGAACAGGACCAACTTTCATGAGAAGCCTAATACCTAATGGTACAGTACATCGCTGTTTTATAAGAGGAAACCAGAGTGCACCGAATAAAAGACCCGTGAGCATGGCGTAAGCAAACAAACTCCATGTAGATGTTGCAGTGGTCGGAAACTAAACTCATAACCCCACTGCTGCATGGCAACGCTGCCTATCACTGTCTCCAAGCTGCCCAAATCTAAACTGCCCGAAGCAAGATTATGTCCATGATAGAACAGTTCTTGTGTCAAATGTTTGTAAACCAGTTGTAATTGATAATACAAAAGACAAGTAAGTAAAAAGACTCCCTGGCATTCCTATTTAGGAATTAGAACGGCATTTGGCAACGTGAATAAATGACAATTCATACATGTGGTTCTTAATAAATGTAAGTAATAATGATCAATTGGAAAACAGGTCATACAATGAAAAAATCAAAAAATCATTCCACGTGTCTGTAAATTCTCTACTGGAGCACCAGACTACTAAATGCACAAACTAATGGGATTAACTAATTTTGCTGATCCAATCATTTAATGGCGTCAGCTAATGGTGAACAACTGAAGGACAAGGTTTAAAATGGAATAAAAAAGACATGCCCCTACTTAAAGGGGGTTGTCAGAGTGTTTCCAAATAAAGTTTATTAATAAGATCAAGGTATGTGCATTACGTCCCCAGATTTTTCCTAAGAACTTTTATTTCTTGTAGCTGCTATTGGGACAGTGCAAAGGAGCACATTCGGGATGATATATGCATATATAGAGTTCTATATACCACACTCCATCAATGGATGTGCTAGATGTTAACAAACAGTGCTCTCCGGGTAGTCACTGAACCCAAGATCAGAGTTTGGATACAAAAATACTGCAACACATATATTATACATTCAATGTTCTTTTAATTAAACTTGATTTTTTTTTAAAAAACCAAAAGGAACTTTAATCGATCATACGATAACATGGATTATAGATAAAAAAAATAATAAGAAAATTCCTGCCTAAAAAGACAGTTTATGAAGGTTCTCCAATTAAATGTACTTTTACAAAGGTAGAACGGTTAGTACAGCAGTAAGGGTATGTGCACACACACTAATTACGTCCGTAATTGACGGACGTATTTCGGCCGCAAGTACCGGACCGAACACAGTGCAGGGAGCCGGGCTCCTAGCATCATACTTATGTACGATGCTAGGAGTCGCTGCCTCGCTGCCGGACAACTGTCCCGTACTGAAAACATGATTACAGTACGGGACAGTTGTCCTGCAGCGAGGCAGGGACTCCTAGAATCGTACATAAGTATGATGCTAGGAGCCCGGCTCCCTGCACTGTGTTCGGTCCGGTACTTGCGGCCAAAATACGTCCGTCAATTACGGACGTAATTAGTGTGTGTGCACATACCCTTAGTGCTAAAGCTGGTTTTAATCTTGCTAAGTCTCTGCTCTCAGTGCTTTCCCCTCGGTTCAGTGGCAAACCTCTGTTGTGCTGAAGACTTCAGTCATCTGAGAAAGACTGACAGCTAAGGCTCCATGCACACGACCATATATTTAGTACGTAATTACAGTCCGGAATTACGGACCCATTCATTTCTATTGCCCACGCAAAAGATAGGACGTCCTATTTTTTGCTTTTTAAAGACCGTGCTCCCATACTTTATATGGGAGCATGACCCACAAATGCAGATGGCTGTCCGCGGCCGTCCCCGTGATTACGGACCATTATTATGGGCATGGTCGTGTGCAGGGGGCCTGAAAATCCCATTGAAAAGATTGTGAATGTATCCCAAGTAGTCAGTCTGTTTTACCTAGCTGTTCAACTTTAAGCTGCATTGCCAATGTGCTTACAGGAGAAAAGCAAATGGGTAGTAGTAATAACATTTGACATGTCAAACTGCATTATTAATCAGATTTTTCTAAAAATAAATTTGTCTCGGGGAAACCCCTTTAAAAGGCTATTGCTCTTTGTATTTTCCACCTCAGATCCTGATCCATGGAACAAGTTCTCTTATCACTGTTCCCTGGCTTCATCTAAAAATGGCTTGTGTCCCATTCCTCTAATGATGCTGCGGAGACAGCGAAACATGTCGAGGGGACACTAAAGGTGTTCTTATTTTTAGCCAGGTGTTATGTTAATGCACTTTAGAGTAGTGAGTCCAGACCATCACTCTATAGCAGGGCAGGGGTCTCAAACACGCGGCTCGCGGGCCACATGCAGTCTCTGAGGCTGTCATCTGTGGCCCGCGGGGCACTGTAGCATCCTCGGGAGTGGAGAGAGCAGGCCGAAGGAGGAATGCACCGGCGAATGACGAAGCCCCTGACGTCACTGTCCATATATGGACAGTGATGTCAGGGACTTCCCCAGAGCTGGAGTCCCAGAGCAGAGCTTATACTAGCACTCTGCTCTGGGACTCCTGCTCTGAGGAAGCCTCTGACATCACAGTGATGTCAGGGGCTCCTTCAGCAGAGGAATCCCCAGCCTAAGCATCGGTAACGCTCTGGCTGGGGATTACACTTCTAGAGGGAGCCCCAATGGAGCTATCTACAGGGTGTGTATGTGTGTGTGTGGCACTATCTATACAGAGTGTGTGTGGGGGGCATTATCTACAGAGGGTACTGTGACATTATTTACAGAGGGCACTGTGGCATTATCTACAGAGGGCACTGTGGCATTATCTATGGGTGGGTGTGTGGCAGTATCTACAGAGAACACTGTGGCATTATCTACAGAGGGAAATGTGGCATTACCTACAGAGGGCACTGTGGCACTATCTAAAAAGGAGCTGCCCAATCTTCATATTGTTATGTCTGCCAAACGCTGCCAACTTCAGCAGCCAGACTGCATTTAGCGACACTTAAATGGGAAAACAGGATTGTTAAAATAAGCACGTGGAGTAAACTCGCAAATTTCCATTAAGTTTAAACCTAACGCTATTAGAATAGTAATGTAGTATTATTACAGTAATGTAGTATTGTTATATTAGTTCAAATAACTAATTGATTAAAAATAATTTTGTATTGTATCACATTTGAAAGTAATGCGGCCCGTCAACTTCAAATTTTACGCAACATATGGAAGCTCAATCAGAGCAAATTACAAAAAAAGTGGTCTAAGGAAAAAACACAGGCACACTGTCACATGTTTTATACTCACTTAATTTCTTGACCTATTCACCTATTTATTTCTATGACATGTAATAAAAATGAATTTTACTTACGGGTTAGAGAAAGGCTGGGTCTAGTGGAGCTGTTGCCCTTCTAGTAGTGTTATTGGTATTTATTTTCATGATATTTATATTTTGCTTTTTATATTTTGCTCATGAATATTTTTGTATGTAGAATCTTTTTATACCCAAATAAAAACAGATTTATCCTAAAAGGCTATAGCTGTTAAGCTGTTCATAGACACAACATTTCAACATTTTATTTAGGATTTTATGCATGCTATTAGGGAAAATGTAGCTTATAGCTGCTGATTGAAAGATCATCTGATACTGTAGCTATATAATGTATATGCTCATGTTTAGGCAGTGTATCCCCATCAACTAGACATTAATAAATGACTTATATATAACAGAATTCACAGCGTACACCAATGTCATATTCGGAACACTTTAATACATGTAAAATCACTAACTCTAAATTTGCTAAATTGATCCAATGGTTTACAAGTTGGGGCTTTATTGTCTTTCAAAGTGCACCCCCACTTCAGTTCAGAGTGCTGACAATTTCTCACTCTTGTTCTAAAATGTCCATCTCAAAACTGAATTGATACTGTTAGCAGAGAAAGCGAAGAAGCAAATTTAAAAGCCAAGACAAATCTGTATATTATTTCTTTAGAATAGGAGTGCCCCTGCACACACGCTGATTGGACAGGTTCAAACTGTATAGGAACACACCCCATTGACAAGGGGAATGGTAACACCCAGTTGGCAATTTATTCATATAATTTCCAGGAGGAATAACAGAGAAACTGCACAAACCAAAATACTAAGATGCTCTAGAATTGGTATTTTATGAGGAATATAGGTATTCAATAAAACAGACGTGTCCGGAGAGCAGACAGGTCCTTTTTAATGCCAAATATGTTATCAGTTCCTGCTACTGCTGCTCGTATCAAGTGCTGTTAGATGGTTGATCACTGTACGCAGCAATCCATTAGCATTATATAGCATTATAGGCATATCACAAACTCACTCATATAGAGACACTCATAAATCCAGCGGCGTAACTATAGTCTTTTGGGCCCCAGGGCACATTTTGGACCTGGGACCATCCCCACACAACACCTCTGAAGAGTGGACCCAAAGGTTGTTGTTATGATTTATAAAGTTTAGACACACAGCAGGCCCCAAGGCATATATTTACCCCTCCACCATTCCCCCCAAAAATATATATTTCAAAGACAACATAGCTATAAGACAATTTTCTATGTATAATAATATTCCTCTAAATATTACAGTAATACAGTTACCAAATATCAATATACAAGGAACAATTAATATCACCACACTGTGACTGGAAAAAAAACGGTATACTAAGGCCCATATTGGTAATAATACAGCCACATCTTTTTTTTATTCTTAATTTTCTTTTATTATAAACCAGATACAATATTTACAATACATGATTTCTATTCAATCAACATCTAAAGAATGATTTTGATTTAGTTCAAAGTATGCTAAACAACTCCTATTGTCCCACTCACCTGGATCCACACAGGTATCTAACCTACCATAGAGACTAAAAGTCCCATAATCATTTCTACCGCCGAATTGTTATATATTTTGTGGATCTTACCCATCTCCACCAAAAATTTTGCTTCTTCTCTATAATTAAAAACGTGTAGTCTGACCATTCCATAGTAACAACTTCTTTAATAATATTTTAACATCCCTTATATTAGGAGGTCTTACTATTTTTTCTTCTAAAAAAATTTCTATTGAAGAATAGATTTGGGTCATAATGGAACAGTAGTTCCAATCTTATTTGCCATATTATAACCCGTTACATTCTGAATAATCCATGCAACTTCCTCCCAAAATGTCTTAATTTCCATCCATTTCCACAAGCAGCGAGCCAAACCAGCTTTTTTAAATCCACATTTGGGGCATTCTTACTTAAACCCCTTAATATACTTTTAAAAAAGATTTATTAAAGGCTCTGGAAGCTCCATGCATAATCTTCCATTGGGTCTCTCGCCAATTCTCGTAATTAGGTTTCTAATTGTTTCCCAGCCCTCTCTTATTCTAGGATCAATTTCATCATCATTACAGTCCAGGTGTGACTCTTTATTCCATTTACCTGCTACCTCTACCCTCCCTGGGCCCCAATTTTGATTTCGTAGTAGCTTATAAGTCTCTGAAAGAAACAACGTTTGTCCAATAATATAAATCAGATTATCAAACAGAATTTGAAAAGACTACCCCAATGTCCTTTATTAGGCTAGTTGATATAGTTTACAAGTAGTACAGAAATGAAGAATTACTCACACCATACCTCTGTTTTATTTCCTCAAAACTTGTGCGTTTTCCCGTTTCCTGTTCTTCCCAGCCCCTAATTGATAAAATCCCCTGAGGCCTGAAGATGTCTGTAAGTTTACTATCTACTATCCTTCAGATTTTCTGTTTTGTCCTTGTGGACACAGTCGATTTTTTCAAATCTGACATGTGTTCCTTTATGTGGTAATAACTTTGGAATGCTTTTATCTATCCAAGCGATTCTAAGATTGTGTTCTTGTGACATATTGTACTTTATGTTAGTGGAAACATTTGGTTGATAAATTCAGTATTTATTTGTCAGAAAGACCAACATTTTGAGAAAATTTGCAAAAATTTGCATTTTTCTAAATTTAAATGTATCTGCTCCTGTTTAAATGTAACAGCTCCTGAATTTCCGACGTTTTGACAAGTGCACACGTTTTTCACGTCGTCCATTATGGACGTAATTGGAGCTGTTTTTCAATGGAGTCAATGAAAAACGGCTCCAATTACGTCCCAAGAAGTGACATGCACTTCTTTGAGGCGGGCGTCTTTTTACGCGCCGTCTTTTGACAGGGACGCGTAAAAATACGCCTCGTCTGCACAGAACACCGTAAGACCCATTGAATTCAATGGGCAGATGTTTGCAGACGGTTTGGAGACGTTTTTTCAGGCGTAATTCGAGGCGTAAAATGTAAATAGGGCGTGTGAACATACCCTAATACCACACAAAATAGTTACTAGTTAACATTTTCCACATATCTACTTTGTGTTTGCATCGTTTATTGAAAGTCATTTTATTTTTCTAGGACGTTACAAGGCTTAGAACTTTAGCAGCAATTTCTCACATTTTCAAGAAAATTTAAAAAGGTATTTTTTCATGGACCAGTTCAGTTCTGAAGTGGTTTTGAGGTCCTTATATATTACAAAGTCCCCATAGATCACCCATTTTAGAAACTGCATCTCACAAAGTATTCAAAACAGCATTTAGAAAGTTTCTTAACTCTTTAGGCATTTCACAGGAATTAAAGCAAAGTAGAGGTGAGATTAACAAATTTCATTATTTTCCCCCAATTCATTTGTAATAAAAAAAAATTCTGTAACACACAAGGTTTTACCAAAGAAACGCAACTCAATATTTATTACCCAGATTCTACCGTTTTTAGAAATATTCCGCATGTGGCCCTAGTGTGGTAATGGACTGAAGCGCCGGCCTCAGAGGCAAAGGAGCACCTAGAGGATTTTGGGGCCTCCTTTTTATTAGAATATATTTTAGGCACCATGTCAGGTTTGAGTAGGCCTTGTGTAGGCCATTTTGTAAACTACACCCATCAAGGAATTTATTTAGGGGTATAGTGAGCATTTTGACCCCACAGGTTTTTTGCAGAATTGATACGAATTAGGCCGTGAAAATTAATATCAACATTTTTTTCCACTAAAATGTTGAACTTTTTCTTTTTCACAAGGGATAAAGAAGAAACCCCCCCTTCATTTGTAAAGTAATTTCTCCCGAGTACGGCAATACCCCACATGTGGTCATAAATGTTTTTTCATTAGAAATTAATGAACCCTTTCAGGACTGATCCTTTTTTGCTTTCCATTTTAGTTTTTCACTCCCCACCTTCCAAGAGCCATAACGTTTTTATTTTTCCCTCAATAGAGTGGTATGAGGGCTTATTTTTTGCGGGAGGAGTTATAGTTTCTATTGACACCATTTAAAGTACCATTTAATGTACTGGGAAACTGAAAGTAAAATTCTTTGTGGGCTGAAATGGGAAAAAACTGTGATTCCTCCATTGGTTTTTGGGTTTTGTTTTTTTGTCTTCCACCGTGCGGTAAAAACGACAACTTAACTTTATTCTGCGGCTCAATACGATTACGTTGATACCAAATTTAGTATCGTTATTTTTTATATTTTACGACTTTTACAAAGAAAAAAAAACTATTGTTTTGTTTCACCACATTCTGAGAGCCATAACTTTTTTATTTTTTGGTCGATTGAGCGGTGTGAGGGCTTAGAAAAACAAGGCTGCTTTTTTCCAAAATCAGTGCCACAACTGTCCACAGGTCGTGTATGATATTCCAGCTCACCCTCTTTTATGTCAATGGAGCCGAGCTGCAATGCCAGACACTACCCATGTGTGGCACTGTTTTTAGAAGAAAGCAGGCATGTTTTTCTAATCCTAGATAATCCCTTAAGATTACTGTTCCAAAACAAGATGGAGTCATCTTTCTAATACATTGTATGCCTACTATAATGCATCTGCAAAGCAAACTACACTGGTCAAAGGGATGTGTTGTGAGGGAGGGTGAGGGTAAAGTGGAGCAGATGCTACTCTGTCTGTGTGACACTGTGGCTGAGCTGATGAAAAGCTCACAATTATATTAATTAATGTCACATGGCCCGGTGCACCGTCATGCTAAAGAAGCAGATGGCTGTGTATTAGCATTTAAATGAGCTTGGGCAGCCTCTTTAATATAGGGAAAAAAACAGAGAACTAAGATGGTCCATCCGGGTCTGCTGTCCATGAGAGTTCATATTAGACAGTTGTTTTCTCATAACACTGCCTGGCAGGGGAGGAAATCTAATGTGACATGGGCTGTAAATTCTATGGACAATCAACTAGACAATGTTTTGTTGCTTAGTCATGGACAAATGTGTGTAACTCAGATACGACCGTGTTATTGGAAAATCAATCATATTATGGCTCAGTACACGTTCACAATTCTACCGACCTGTAATACAGCACCCATGAAAATCTATGGGCCCATACTGTACATCCATATGACTCTAATTTCATGCAGAGATTTTCTAAATTCATCAGATGATGTGTTACGGAATTACTCTCCCCTAGAAGTATCTCTTCTAGGGAAGAATACCTCCATAATATGGTGGTCAAATGGAGACACAGAGTGCCTAAATGATTCAGCTGATCCTCTTTCCTAGCATTACATAGTGGCCAGAGTTCCCCTTTAAAGAGAGCCATGATTCGCACAGCTGTCGGCCCTATCTAGTATCTATATTTTATAACATTTGAACACAGATTGGGTTAAAATTATTCAATATATACAGTTTTAGTTGAAATAGTAGACAGATAAAATAGTGGCGGTACAAAAAATGTTTTTGACTATAGGTCACATAGAATATTAATCCATCATGTTTTGAATTACTCCTCAAAAGTGCAGGCTACTGTGTAGCTAATATATATTATCACTGAAATCAATATGTGGGTTCCTCAAAGAAGCAAGTAGTATCATAGAGTGGGAACTCTTCAGAAAACATAACCTTTATTCATTTTTAAGATTAAAATACTCTGGGTAATTTTTTTTAATGCATATACCCCTGACACAACCAGGGTTGAATCAAATAAACAATACACAATAATCACCTGCAGTATCCAGAAAATGATATGCAGATTGAGTGGTACCATATACCACCTATGGACAAACTCCAGGGATACAAAATTTCAATTAGTGCAATTTCTAAGCACCAAATATTGCATAAAATAATCACAGCACTGACACTTCATAACCATCCCAACGCGTTTCCCCCAAACTAGTTGGTTCATCAGGGGACAATACTGGACAATTCGTGTGTAATTGGAGACCTATAATGGTATAGATAAATATATAACAAATATTTTCTTGTATCGGCACATTTGTGCCAGATTCCAACTCACGACTCCTGGGAATAAAGATGACAATTGGTTGAGGTAGGAACAGGTGGATAAAGATGATCCATTTTACAAAAAATTCTGGTTTGTAGAAGCTGTAGATGGAGACATGGCAGTCCACATGGTCTGTGATGACTTCCTGGGGAGGTGTGGTGCCTTGGCCTTAGCACCACGCCTCCCCAGGATGAATACTGCAGGTGATTATTGTGTATTGTTTGATTCAACCCTGGTTGTGTCAGGGGTATTTGCATTCAAAAGAATTACCCAGAGTATTTTAATCTTAATAATGAATAAAGGTGATGTTTTATGAAGAGTTCCCACTCTGTGATACTACAATGTAGCTACGTATAAAATTGTGCAGCCATAATTTGGTTGCCCGGCTCGTATGACTATATCCTTCTGGAGGACAAGTAGAAGTAAAAAGTTAATAAATTAAACAATAATAAAATAATAATATGAAAAAAAAATCCCTGAATACCCTTTCACCACTGTGTCAGCAGCACTAGCCTTGGTGCAATTCCCTTAACTAGGCCATGTTAAATCACAATAAATGTTATACAAAAGCAAACACAAATATAATGTATTTTTCTTTTTTTATAAATTCTTTTTTAAGGTTTTATAAGGTCTAATATAACTTGCTCAGGTATGAGCAAAGGTAGGTGTCTTGGAGCGCAGGCCATTACCATCCAGCCTGAACGTCATGTGTATTCAGAATCCTGACACTTCTGAATCTTTTCTTTGAGATTTCTAGCAAGGGAAACAAAATCTTGCGAGATTACTGAGGTAAACGAGATTTCGTTTCACTTGCTGGAAATCTCAAAGAAAAGATTCAGAAGTGTCAGGATTCTGAATACACATGATGTCCAGGCTGGAGGTCATGTATATTCATTATCAGGACACTTGATTAACGTTAATCTCTGTGTATGTGGCTGCACATCGCTGCTGTGTAAATAAATGGAGAGGAGTGTATGATGCTGACTGGTCACTGATTGGTCAGCGTCATACACGTAAACACGCCCAGTTAAAAACACAATACACGCCCAGTTGGACATAACGAAAAAAAAACGCCCAGTTGTCCATTTCAAACCTCATTTGCATATATATAAAATAGCTCATAACTTGGCCAAAAATGAACGTTTTAAAAAAAACAAAAACGTTACTGTTATCTACATTGCAGCGCCGATCACATGCAATAGGAGATAGGGATTTGAAAATATGGTGACAGAGCCTCTTTAATGTTAAAAAAAAAATGTGTTTCGTTTTTTAGGAGGCTTAACATTAAAAAAAGTTGTCACTCTTCACAGCTGCTGAAGGTTGGGAGATATGCTTTTACTAATCGTCACACGCTAACCCCCCCCCCCCCCCCAAAAAAAATACAATAGGACTCATTTATCAAAACCGTCTTACAGAAAAACTGGCCATGTTGCCCATAGCAACTAATTAGAGCTCAGTTTTAAATTCTTAGACTGATTGGTTGCTATAGGCAACATGATCAGTTTTTCTGCTAGACAGTTTTGATAAATGAGCCCTTATATTTTTCAAAAAAAAATATCTATCTATCTGTCACTAGCAGAAAATAGTCTCAAATCTGATCATTAAAGGGATATTCCCTGGATCATAAAGCTGGCATATTGTATCCCATTTGTGAAATAAGTAATGTTTGCAAATATAATCAGTTTATGAGTATGAAACGGTGGTCACATGTCCTTCTCAGCATGACCACCCAAGTAAGGCAATGAATGCAGGCAGTGCAACGATGGATCGGAGGACAAAATAATAGAAATACAACATTTGGTAAGTGTCCGGGGGCATCTTCCAGTGTAATTTCAATAAACAAGAGGGTACAGGGGTTCTCAGAAAAACATCTGATCCCCTTTAAGGCCCAAAATAGTTGCAGTATTAGTGGCCATGGAAAACGTATTTTTTCATTGCATTGATTGTACTTTAAGAAAGAGATTTGTAATTGGTTTTGATTAAAATGTTCTACCGTTTTTCTTCTGCAGCTTGCATGTTTTACAACACAGTGCAAGCTGCTTGATCCCATTCTGTGCTCATTCCATTAAACTGCTCTTTCTCTGGTCACCTTTCCTGAATGCTAATCTAAGCTCAAATCAATTGATTTGAGGTTATTTTATTTTAGCTTAGATTAGTATTCAGGAAAGAGGGAGGGGCTTCAGACTGACCCCACAGAGTGTTGTCTGATGAAATAAGCACAAAATGGCATTGTGCAGCTTGTATTGTATTGTAATACATGCAAGCTGCAGAAACCAAACAGTAGACATTTTTTAATTAAAACCAATTTCAAATGTGTTTTTTTTCAAAAAGTAAATGCAATAATAAAAGAAATATGTTCAAAAGGTGCCGAGCTTGCATGATATACTTAAGGAAGCGAGAGACCAGCATTTGCCAGATACCTGTGCCGCAACTTATACCAGGAGACACAATGGATTAAAAAGGTGAAAACCAACGCTGTACAACCCTTGTTACCTCCCACGTTAAGGCTACATTCAGACAAGCGTGTCCGATTTGCCTGCGTAAAAAACGCAGCGTTTTTCCTACATTTCATGACCGTGTGCTTTGCGTGTGGCATGTGTTTTTCACATCCGTGCAAGTACTTATTTTTTATTTAATTATTTATTTCTTCTTTTCTATGTAACTGATGCATTAAACACGGACAGCACATGGATGTCATCCGTGTGCTGTCCGTGGTTTTCACGCACCTATAGACTTCAATGGGCGACTATGTGCGCAAAACCGCACCAATGTTGGACATGCAGTGAGTTTTACGCAATGGACACTCATTGGAATGAATGGGTCCGTGTACTGTGAGTATTTTCATGCACAGCACGCGGACGAGTATTACACTCGTCTGAATGAGCCCCAAGACAGTTGGGTTGTCTTTATATACAACTGTAGGGATTCACTGAATAAATATGTGTCTATCGCCAGCTTTTAAATTCAATCTGTGAGCGCTGAACTTGAAAAATGGGGTTAAAGTTCTGAAGGGGTCCCTGTTTGTATAATATCACATCTATAAGGGTGCGTTCACATATATCAGTTGCATCTGCAGCAGTTATTTTTTGTCTCTCAAGTGATTACAACTGATGCAAAAACTGATGCAAAAATTTATCAGTTGCCATCAGGCTTTTTCACAATTTTTACTACAAAACCATCAGTTGTCATCTGTTGTCGTTAGTCGTCATCAGTTTTTACCATCTGCTTTTAACATCAGTTTTTACCACAATGGTCCATCCAAAAGGTAATCTAGGGTCTGAGAAGGTACCAATTTTATCAGAATGGTACATAGTTTGTGATAGATTGGATTCATGATAGATTAGATACATGTTGTGAACTTGTCATATCACAAAACTTCTGACAATGTGTCTGACACACACATTTTAATGTCACGTGTGTCATATTCAGTGCAGCGCAGAGGCCGGCGCCGAGATGGGGAGCCCAGAAGACAGTTGCTGTCCACTAACCTCAGATCAGACCTTTGAAGCAGCCTTGTGAACCTGCAAAGACGCCAAACACTAGCCCTAACTTCAGGGAATAGCTAGTTTTGGCACCTTGACAGCTACCCAATCCCACCCCGCATCTCCTAAACACCCCACCGCACACCACGCTAGGATTGCTGTTGTTTCTTTTCATATGACAATGTTCGGGTGTCGGCCGTTGAAAACGTCTGTCTTGGTCTGTTTTTGACGGCCATTTTGCATCCGTTTTGTATTCATTCCGTTTTTCCATTTTTGACGACCGATTGTGACATGTTTTGCATCAATTTTTCACTTTGTTTTAAAAACGGATGAATTTCATGTGTAGATAATGCCACAGTGCCCTCTGTATATAGTGCCACACTGATTTCTGTAGATAATGCCACGGAGCCCTCTGTAGATAATGCCACAGTTCCCACTGTAGATAAAGCGAACAGCTCTCTCTGTAGATAATGCCAGTTCCCTCTGTAGATAAAGCCACAGTGCCCTCTGTAGATAATGCCACAGTGCTCTCTGTAGATAATGCCACACACACCCCTGTAGATAGTGCCACAGTGCCTTCTGTAGATGGTGCCACAGTGCCCTCTGTAGATTGAGCCACACAGCCTCCTGAATATAGCGCCACACAGCCCCCTGTACATAGCACCACACAGACCCCGGTAGATAGCATCACACAGCCTCCTGTAGATAGTGCCACACATGCCCCCTGTATATAGCACCACTCATGCCCCCCCTGTCGATAGTGCCACTCATTCCCCCCTGTAGATAGTGCCACTCATGCCCCCTCTGTAGATAGAGCAACTCATGCACTCCCTGTAGATAGTGCCACTCATGACCTCATGTAGATACTGCCACCCACCACTTCTCCTTATATGGACAGTGAACGGAGTCCCCGGCCACAGTGTCAGCAACGCTCTGGCCGGGGATTCCCTCCAGGAGTAGCCCCTGATGTCACAGTCCATATATGGACAGGGACAACAGGCGCTCAATCTAGTAGCGAAATCCCTGGCCAGAGCGCTGCCGAAGCTCTGGCAGGGGATTCCACTCCAAGAATAGCCCCGAACGTCCCTGTCCATATATGGACAGTGACGTCAGGGGTTACCTCTAAAAGCGGAATCCCCGGCCAGCGCGTTGGCAACGCTGCCGCCGTTCTGAAAGGGTATTGCGCTCTGGAATACCTGCAGTGAAGTCAGGGGCTTCTCCTGGAGTGGAATCCCCGAGGCTCTGGCCGGCAATTCCCATGCTGGGTGCTGCCGGAAGGTGGATGCGGCAGCACCTGGCGTTGAACTTGGGAACAATAGATTAAGTAGGACATGGCGCCGGACCTCCCAGTGAGCCGCACACAGAAACGCTGCAGGTCATGTTTTTAGATCCGGCTTCTGCACAGGTCCGGCTCCTTACGGCGGCACAACGTATGTCCCATGTGCCAGAACAGATCCCATAGACAGCTATAGAATCCGTTCCAGCATCAGTTTCCCTCCGGCTTTTCTGAAACACGCCAGAGGGAAACTGGCAGGGACAACAAATATATGTAAACGGCCCCAGACTGCTATGGACATGAAAAAAACACAAACGCCTGCATGTCAACAAACATTACACGCTCTATCCCCCCATGTTCCTCAAGATAAACACATTTCTTTTCAAATCTCTTTTTATAAGTTTTCATATAAACGAACAGGGTTTGCATTAGCAACTTTTCCCAAGATAAACACATTTCTAATGCAGTCTATATTAGGAAGTTAGACCATGCCACTCATTTACTAAAACATGTTGACCACGTTTAAAACTTAAGATATCATTCAAGATATCATCAGGACAAAAAAAGGCATGAACCCATAAGTATAAACTGTGACTCAGGATAGCATTTTGACTTATTCTGTGCCTTAAATTCAGTAGCAAGAAATGGTCCTAGAGACGCTAAGCTTTTAAGAGCTCAGAATAATACAACCACATCAGACCCTGAGGATTTAAGCTGCTATAGGAAACAGAAAACCAATGATTACTGATGTTGAATGTTTGATACAATTCTGTGAGTAGGATTTTCTACAGCGTGCCACCACCCTTGACTAATTATTCTAATAACTACCTGCCAAGAGCATCACCAGACATCGACACTCTGGCACACCATGAAATGAGTATTCTGGAAGTAAACACAGTAAAACAGCTTTCTAAGATGATTCACGCAAAAGTTGGAAATGGCAATACGTACCTAAACAATTCTTTAGGTGTTGGTTCACCTTTGATGTACCTTTCAGGAATTATTACAGACTTGCTTAGTAATTCCCTCATATCATGTTATTAAATTAGGTCTGTTTAGCTGCAGGAGCAACCAATAATAAAATGCAGGGCTTTGGGGAATGTCAAATTATCTTCGCTGTCTATGCAAACCAATGCTTGTTTTCCTCACATTGGCATAAATCAGTGTCAATGTTATTCAGTGTTTATCCTTGGTGAGTATTAAGTGCCACTGTCATGAGAGTGCTCGCTGTAGAGTCCTGTTGTGGCTCTCCACCAAACAGCAGTATCGAGCATTCTAGCAGCCCTGCTCCCAGGCGTCTTATAGGTGCCTGGATTTAAAGGGCTTGTTTCATTACAACAACCCACCCATATGCCCACTCGGGGCCCCCTCCAGAGCAGAGAGACAATGAAAACAGAAGCCCTCATCCTGGTGGACCCAGCCCATCCATATTTTACGTATTTGAATGGCCAGCATTTCTAAAGCCGGACCAGTGACGATCAGCTGGTTGCTGGTCTGCTTTCAGTATAAAAAGGGATTATCATGATGAGACAGCCACTTTAAAGCACCAGTCGGTGGCACTTTAAAGGCTGGACACCCTATAATTCTAAGTGTATACCTTTTAAAGGAGTTTTCCACCTTCTGACAACCGATGACCTATCCACCGGATAGGTCATCAGTACATGATCTGTGGGGGTCAAACACCCGGGTCCCGCACAGATCAGCAAGTCTGGTGCCTCTGTGCACCGGACGTACATGCCGGAAGGACTTCGCTCCGGCCACGGAATAGCGGCCGAGCTGCAGTACTGCAGCTCTGCTCCTATTCAAGTGAATAGGAGCGAACCTCCAGTTCTGCAGCACGGCCGCTATGCTATGTACGGAGCCAACTGCTTCCGGGCTCTGTACATAGCATTATGTGCTATAACATCCGGTGCCCACAGGCCACCAGAGTGGCTTATCGGTGCGGACCCGCTCCGATTATTTACTGATCATCAGTTGTCAGAAGGTGGACAACTCCTTTAAGTCTTTTAGCGTACAATTACTTATTTTTAGCACTCCATGGCCTTTTTTAAATTAAATTCCCATGACTTGCTTTCTCTCAATGAAATATTTATCCCAGATCGCTGTAATGGGGTTATGATCAAGTTCCTGATAACAACCAGTAGTGCTTTTCTCCAGGAACGAAGAACAGGGAATAGTCCCACCAAACAAGGCACCTTTGTGCCATTGTGCTATGAGATATTGTAAAAATGGCTGATGAAGAGGACAAACCCAAATATGTTTGATATTCATACTTAGTTGCAAAATGGAAGTATATTAAATGGTCTACCAATCATCATCATACGTCATTATATAAACACTAGCAGGTATGAAAACAATAGAAAGTATTTGTAGTAATAATCTCATCACATGCAGGTCCGTAGAGTAGAAAACTATAAAAGAACATTTCTGTATTATGAACATAGGATCATATCAGGCCACAATTCTTTGTTTCCCTGACAACATGAGTATGCCATCTTGCTCACTGTTCTTTTCTTTTACCGAATTATTCATAATACATATCTGTACTTCATATGGAATAACTAATCATTATTCTCAGTCAATGCATTCTGTAACACAGTCGATGATAATAATGTTCACAAAGGAGGTTGCCTCTTTCCATCACCCCATTCTCAAATGCGCTTTTGAAGGTCTATTGACTTATCATGAACAGAATGTTGTTTTGTGCTAATCATGGGTGGGGATCAAAACAGACAGCCCACCCCTGCTCAGCTAAGACCAAATGGGCAATAGATTCAAAAAGTGGACAACCTCTTTTATTCTCATCACCACATTTATCTGTAATATTGTATGCCATTTTTTATCTACATTCAATGAATCTGCCAGGTCTACTGTATTGTTCACTCCTCTTTTACTGAAGGCATACCCAGTCACTGTCATAAGTAAGATGATGAATTTATACGTGGGTATGTTTGTGGATGATATTATTGACCAATTCTCTCGTTGAAAGATTATTATGGGGTCACTTGATATATAAATGGGGGGGGGGGATAAATGGAATATTTGAAGGTGAAGATTACTGTAGGTGAAGAACACAAGTAGAAATGGTAGAATGGCTTTCCCTAGACCAGACTACACAACTTTCGGTCAGGATATACATTTTCCTTGTACTTTTAGAGCGTTTAGTATTTAAATACTTAAGTTGTACTCAAGCCTCAAATGGCTTCTTGTTAATCCTGGTTACTATTAACCAGGTTTCTTAGAAAAAGATTAAATATAATTTTTAATACCTTGAAAGGATAAGACAAGTTTGAGTATAATTTGGTTTTATGGTCCAACATATTGTCCTGGTTTATTTTATAATATCTTTAAAAAGGTTAACATTTCTCTGATAGAGATCTCCAAATTCCTTGCTTGCCTTCACACAGTCATAGGGGGGAATTTAGTAAACACTGAACGCAGCTATTCTGTTATACACCAAAAAAACGTAATCTCTTTTTAACTTTTTACGCCGTTCCCAACACATTTTGAAAAAAAGGGGGTGGCATACCTAGATTTACACTAGAGACTGCTGTAAATTATGCCACAAATCTATGCCAGCTCAAATTCAATTTTCTAGCACCCAGATGACAAGAGGTATGCGCCTCTTAAAAAAATTATGAGAATTTGACACAAACTTTTTTATATTAAGACTGGCGTAATAAATTCCCCCCATAGAGTTATAAGATGAAATTCTGGCTTTCTGCAACCACCACTAGGGGGAGCTTAGAAGCTTATAGTGATTTACTATTGAACTCATTAGGAGCTATATAAATCTGTATGCAATAAATTCACCCAAGTGTTGGCTGTAGGTAACCAGATTTTCTTTATTTATCTCTATGGCAGTGGGAAGAGTAGCAGGGAATTTGGAACTCTGTATCTGAAAACCTGATGGAAAGACTGTGCATACAAACATTTGCTGTAGCTGCATAGCCCTGTAATATGTAAAGATCTGTTCCCTTACACTGCATGTGGACATATAGCTTTCCAAAATGTATCAGGGATTATCATTTAATTGTGACAAAATGACAGGTAGAGACATATAGATATTCCGATGTCTGCTTAGGTAAGCCATGGATGAGCTGCAGTCCAGAGTTATTTTCCGTTTCATCACATCTGCTGTAGGACGCTATAGTAGCCTTGGTCTTTGCTTACTGTAATTATAGAGTCTCAAATCCTCAAGGCTTTTTTCAAGCCAGCCTGTCCTTTCCTTTTCTGTACAAAACTCTATACAAGTGATTCTTAGGATTAATATACCGAGCGCGTAGAGTGCGAATAGCTGAGAGCATCATAACCGTATTGTCAGCATTTCCCCCACAGAAGTGCCCAGATAAATACATCACCGTGACAAGCAATAAAATAACTCCACCTTATCACATGGTAATATTTTCCAAAAGAAGCCAGACCAGCTGTGCTTTAGTAATCTACTATGTTGTCTAACTAGAAATTCCCCTATGTTTATCATTACTTTATTAATCCTTTATTCATTGCTATTTGCATGTCTGCTGTTATTTGGCAACCTATGGACAAAGGAAGTTAGACTTTTTCACATTATATCCTTGTTTATTTGGGAACCGAAAACACACCATAGACAAAACACCCAGCCTACTGCCATTGTCCTTGCGAGAAAATATTGATATTCCTATTCTTTTCCTGTGTACATCTCTACCTACAATGTAGGCAGCCATGAGGATGCAGTATTTAAAAGCAATAGAAAGTAACATTATTACTACAAATAATAGCAGTAGATATTTGACTGCTCAGCTCTGCTCCATTACATCAATAGTCTGTAGTAGTATAAAATCCAGCTCCTGTCTCATCACAGGCTCAGTCTGCTGTTCTGTACTACAACTTACTTTACACTCAAGCTCTGCTTGTTCAGATTAGCTGCTGTGTATAAGCACAAGCCCACCACAAACATAGTGCAGAGTGAAACATTCCATTGTGAAAACGAAAACTATAACTACAAGCAACTTAATCAACAATGAGGGGAAAAAAATGACTTACCATAAGGAAAATGAACCTCAGTAAGGGGGTACCTGAGCACTGTTCTAATTTTGTGGAATAGAGGTGATATAAAAGCTACAAAGAAGTTCAGAAACGGGTGGATCCTAAAGTGATAGTCTTCAATGTGATAAAACTTATCGCCATCTTTTACAGTTAAACCACATACTTTTAATATCGCACAATTATTATTTGATTTACTTTTTCTTGGCCTGAACCGCTACTGAGAACCTGGTACCCAAGCCCACGTACCCAACAGGAAAGAGGCCATTGGGCATCCGCTATCCATAGAAAATAATAGTAGCCGATCATGCAACCGTTTCTGATTGTCCAGTTCAATTATCAATTATTAAAATTGGGCAGCTTGGTTTCGGGTTTCAAGTTGGATTGTTTCCATACTAAGCCATACTATGGGCATGTGACTTCAACAGCCCTTGGTAAACTATTTGCTGCACCGGTATTATGCAGATATTTTATTATTGCACAATATTTACTGTTTTCTATAATCACATCACACCAGAATGCCCTTTCTTTCCTATTTATGCCCACAGTGCAGTACACACTAATTCCTGAATACCACGTGCCACCTGCCTATTTACCCGTGTGTGATGAGATACCATGCTGCTGTCTAAGAATTAACAACAAAGCAGAATAATATTATTACCAAACTAATCCTATGTCACTGTAAGACTGTGGTCTAATGTGTTATTCTCTAATCCCAAGACACAGTGGTTCGTTCAACAAACAATGTCATGTATAATTAAAAAGTTTATCTCGATATCCTCATCTAAAAGCATAGAATACCATTACTGAAGGGGTTCCACAGCTGTCCTTGTATAACCTATGTGCATTGTTAATGACAGATTGTACTAAGGAACATTTGGAAATGTACACACTAAAGTCAATAAAGATTTGGCTCACCAAGCATTCATAGCAATTCATTGGCCGCATCATTAATAATAAAAAAAAAGCCAACAAATGGAATTTAGTTGCATTCTTGCAATAAGTCTCCCCTAGGGTTCATGCACACAGCAAAGTCATGTGCATGGACCCAGTTTGGCAATAAAAGGAGTCCCTACTGGTCCCAATTTGTTGCTGTGTGGCGCTTTTGTATGGCAAAGCTTCCAGGGAAGAATATCTGTCCAAGGACCCCTGCATACGCTGCAGATTTTGTTGCAGATTTTGTGCTTGCTGCAGAAAAACCCCATTTGGAGCAATAGAACTGATATTTAGTGGCAGGAATCTCTGCAACAAAATCTGCAACGTGTGCAGGGGGCCTAAGGGTGTAGTCCCACGGGGCAGATTTTGTGGCAGACCTTTCTGCGACTGAAAATCAGTTCCATTGATCTGAATGGAACTTGCAGAATCCATGCACCTGCCGCAGAAACAACCCCATTCAGATGAATCGAACTGATTTTCTGTTGCAGAAAATGTCTGCATCAAAATGTGCCGAGTGTGACTGCGTCATAATAAGTCATGTGTATAAAATCAGAGGCAGATAGAAGAGAATGGGCTCATAGCAAGCTATTATCACCATATTCTGGATCTGTATCGTACCACTGTGTGCATGAGCCCATCCATTTTTTTCCTTATCTATTAGTAGCTACATGGAAACATCAACAATGTTTCAGCTTGAGAAATAGTCATCCACAAAAATTGCAAGTTTCCTATATTTCAAACATTTGCTCTGCTAATATATTGAAATTAGAAGAACAACATGCAACTGTATTCCCGTATGTCCACAATGTGATAACACCTGCTTGAAAGTCATGGATTGTCTGAAAACAGAGGAGGAAATCCAAGTGGTAAAGATCTTCCTTTTGAAAGACTAATTTATATGAATCTGATAATTCAGACACCTCCTAATCCTGCAGGTACCCCGTCCATCAGATTAGCAGGATTATTGTTATACACACACACATATAAATGGAACGTCACTCATCAATTTAACTTCTGAAAGGAGCGTCATAAAAAAACAAAACATCCCTATGGAAGGCTGAGAATACATTTCTTTTTATATGAAGCTTGTAAACTTTTTTTTGTAACTGGATGATAAGAACTCCCTCTGCCATGTATCAAACCCTTACACTTCCAGGGTACTGTAAAAAAAAAAAAAATATGTAATCAAAATAAATCCTTCAAGTTCTGCCTGATGTACTATGGCTTAATCATTGTATTCAGGTTGTGCCTTGGATTTTCATGATAGATTATTATGGTCAGTTTACCCTGACTTTCCAAAAGTAATCTAAGATAGAAATACTTATTAAGCTGTAGTTTCTGTGTTGGCAAAATGATTGCGATAACAATGCTTCGTAGTTTTGTCCTTCTTGAATTTTTGGGGAAAGTTGCGTACAAAAATGTGCATTGTGTTAGTTACATTCAACTCCATTATTTTCAACGGAGATGTCAGGTAGATGCAACACTATTTTGTTGGCCAAAGGTGTAGCCAGCTGCGTCCCCTCGTAGCCATTAACAGTCACACTGGATTTGTAAAGGCATCAAGAAAATTACGGTAATTATACAACATCTTCAGATCGGACATTGTTGCCACAACAAAGTCCTCCAAGTAGCCATAAACTTCAGACCATTTTTCTCAACAACTTTTAAATTAAGTTAGTGATTTTTTTCCCCATAAAATCCTAAATTGGCGATATCACATTAAAATAAGCTGTAAGCATTACTTCAAACATACTGCCAAAACATGTTTTTCCCTGTTTAAAAGAACACATTTTACACTTAAAATAAAAATAAAAAACCTGGTACCATTAACTAAAGAAATAACAGTACATAAAGTAGCATTGCTTTCCATGTTGGATCATATTTGTTACTACAGAGTGTGAATGTCCTGACTCATACAATGGTATCTAATCGCGCCCGAGAAAAGTGGGTGTTTAACCTTGTGCATAAATGCTACAATTTTGTATTCCAAATCTTAGGTAGTGTTTAACTACACTGAGTAAATGATGGAAGCATATGGCACAACAGCAACACGTGGTAGAGAACAAGTACATATGTTCACGGGATCTGTGCCAATATTCACCACTTAATACAGGCACTGGCTCATATGTTGCTGGAGCGCTCCTCTCAGCAGCAGCCGGCGTTTCTCTAATATTCTATTTCTCTTTCACATAAATTAATGTATAGTCTTACAGAGTTTATTTAGAAATTAACATTTCCAGTTACTGTACTGATGCCCCCCTTGAAAAGACAATTTTTTCAATGTTATTATGCATAGTCATCTCAAAGAGGATTTACTGTATTTTATTATGGCTCCTATGAAGTACAGGGCCCGTAAAGGTGTTGTAGGATGACTCAAAAATGACCAAATGATTGCAAACAGGGGATACATCTGAGGGTACACAATGTTTAAAGCGCTATTATATATGTAAGGATACACTTTTTTCCCCATAATATAATTTATAGTTGAAATGAATCCTAAGAGTGATGTGACTGTCGATTCAGGCCTGGGAGGTCAATAATAATCAGGATTCCCATTAATTATTTAGAATGGTGCCACAGGACGTGTAGAAATTGGAAAAAGGGATATGCATAATGTGGCTGCTCTGGAGTAAAATATTATACTTGAAGTATGTGAAATGCATTGACCTGAAGCTCCATTATGCAGGGTCACAATGGGTAAACCATCACATTAACTTATTATACCTGTCAAACAGTAGCTGTATATTTTGTTTAATTAAATAAGGAGGTTAGATAGCACGTCGGCGTATACGTTGGGAGATTTTCCCGGCGTATACGTCAATAGTGAATCACAAACAAGAGGTGAATCGAGTCTTACTCAAGACCGTGGGGGAAAAAAAGGCGCCGCATCCACTGGTTAAGAAATGATGGATTATTAGTGTGCCTATCGATTTTCGCTTATTTTTGTTAATCAGATTAGTTCCAACATTTTATGTTGATAAATTTCATAATATTATTCTAATATAGATCTGATCTTCATTTTATTTTGTTATTCGGAGCTCAAAATCCCCTGTTTCCTTTACAAACAGGCATAGAGATACAGAATAAAATTCTGTCTGCAGCCACCACAAAGGGGGGGGGGGGGTTATGAATCTTACCAAAGACGGATTTATTTTTATATCACAATTTTATCATTTAAAGTCTGGTTTAAAAAAAATTAAAATCAAATATCCTTTTACAAAAGTTTGAGAAATAAAGGGATAAACCCTTAATCAGGAACATCATCTATTCGCCTGTTCACTGTAAGTATCTCGCTGAGGAGGGCCCGGCAGGTCCATGCATTACACCGAGAGCCCACTGATTTCGATAGGAGCTTTATAATGCTTGGTCTCACTTGTGGTGGGGAACTGAATGTAACTGCCAGGTTCCCCCACAAATTACAGTTTATCCTTGGGGATCCCAGCTGTGAGACCCAATGTTACCTGCTTATCATTGGGCGACCCTTTTTACAAAATTATACTTTCTAAATTAGACAACCCTTTTAAATGGGTGGGTGAGAAGTGGCGGACTCGGCAGGAAAAACAAGCTCTGCTATAGTGATTGTTTTCTGCAAATTTTCATTTTTGAAGTAAAAGAAAATGGAATTAATGCTGCATTAACTTGACATGACAATGGGCTGCCATCCAATCATCTGAAAGATGTATATTTTTGCTGTTTGTAGCAGAATTTTATATGCTGAATCATACAATATCACACAGTAGCTGCAAAAGAAGAGTACAAGGCAAGCTGAGGAACAACTGCAAAACTACAAACCCAAGTAAAATGCAGAGTCTAACAATAACTCTCAGGCTGCCACTACATATAGCGGCAGTGTGCCCTGTGGCAAAAACAGCATGTGGTTTTAATGTGAATTACCATGGTTTTGCGTAGCGGTTTTTGTAAAGGTTAAAAACATTGAAAACATGTGGTTCACCTGTAGAAGTCAAATTGCAAACTTCACACAAGTCAAACGCCATTGCAAAACTGCAGCATTTTGCGGTAAACCGCGGCACACTTTTGGCACACTACCACTTTGTGTATTGGTAGCCTAAAATGGTTTGGGACTTACTATGATTCCAATAATCATCCAATTCTCAAAGGATCGTAAGTCGGTGTAGAGGAAGATTCATCTGGAACCTTACTATAGATAATATTTCCTGACTATTTTGGTTGTGACATGTTCATCAGGGTATATAATACAATTTAATAGTTATGCTGCCATTAAAGACATTGGTCAAAAGGCAAAATAATATATTTGTCAGATAAAATCATGTAAAATGCAATTCTACAAATCAGCTGGATGTCTTGTAGAATTGACTCCAAAATTGTAGGAGCAGTGGTATAACTTACATGAGTTAGTAATAAAAGCATGAATTGCCAACCATGTAGCCAGCTGTAAATCTATGATTCGGTATATAATCCCTTATAGAGTCAATTCATCCACATACAAAATCATCTGCTCCTAAATGTGCCCTATAAAATACTCTGAAAGTAACTTGTGACAATTGAATTATGATTTAAAAAAACATCATTGTAATTCGTTACAATAATGATAATATGAAGCTGGTATTTGTGGATAGGACTTTTATAGTAATTATGTTGAAGGATTTGGAAATATAAACTATTCCAATAAAAACTGAAATGCTCCAAAACATTGATTTAAACTGATTAAATCATAAAGAGATAGAGATTGTTTTGCACACTGTGCTTTGTATAATTGCAGTAATAATTAACATTGTCAACTCCTATTTGCAGTGAATAATATTTTCTGCAGAGTAGAAAAAAATCATAGTCGCGGGAATAGAAAATGACAACACAGATTCAAGATTCCCAATGGCCTATACCTCCAGCACTGATAAAGGAATTATGCTACAACCTGCTAAGAAAATCCAATATACAGTGAAACCAATAAGGTGCTCATGATTGTACAATCCAACAAGGGCTAAAAGGGTCGGTTGTAACAAGTGAACTCATGACATCAGTAATAGTTCTAACTCACAGACCCCACATATGTCATTCCTAAGGTTTCAAAATATTGGAAGTAAAAAATGCCTCTTTAAGATAAGATGGCCTCGAAATACTAGTAACAGTACAAATGCAAACAAGTAATCAACCAAAAATACTTCTCTACACAGCAACAAAAGGCTGAGTGCAAGTCCTTAAAGGGGTTGTCAACTACCAGACAACTGATGATCTATCCACCGGATCGGTCATCAGTACATGATCTGAGGGGGTCTAGCATCCGGACCCTGCACCGTTAAGCCGCTCCGGCTGCCTCCGGGCATCAGATGTACATGCCAGAAACAGATGGCCCCGGCCATGGAATAGATTGGATTTAAGTGAATAGGCGCATAGCTGCAGTTCTGCAGCATGGCCGCTATGCTATGTACGGAGCCAACTGCTTGCGGCTCCGTACATCACATAATAGACAATAACATCCGGTGTCCGCAGGCCACTGGAGCAGCTGATCGGTGCGGGGTCTGGGTGTCGGACCCCCACAGATTATGTACTGATGACTTATCCAGTGTATATGTTATCAGTTTTCCGGTAGTGGACAACTCCATTAAGGGCCTGTTGGCACCTGCTTTCGGTGTTTCCATTGTTCTGCACCGTCAGAGAAGCAGAACAATGAAAATAACGGAAGCGCTTCCATTATACGATGAACACCACCGGCGCCCGACGGAACCCATTGACTGTAATGGGTTTCGTTGGGTCTCCTTCAGGGTGTTACCAGAAACAATAGCGCAGCCTGCCGCACTACTTTTTTTTTTGTATTTTTGACAGATCTGTGACGGAGGCCCCTAACTAAAACAATAAAACAGTTTCTTATCAGAAAATATCAATATTTCAATCTCAAATTAGTTCAGTACAAAGAAACACATTGATACCAGGTGAATCCAGTAAAATTATTGAAAGGTAAGGTTGTGCAGCCTCACCTGGTAGATGTCTGTACTGGTAGCCCGTTGATATTGCTGTATTTTTTTATATGCTGTTTTAGGTTATGTTCACACATAGCAGATTTTCTGTGGATTTTCCATCTGGATTTGTGGATGGAAAATATTCAGCGTATTACAGTAGGAGAAAAGTGGATGAGATTTGTAGAGATCTCATCCATATTCCACATGCCGCATAAAAAATCCACTGAGAACACTTTATAAATTGACCTGTGGTGCGGATTTTAAATAGACATAGCAATGTTTTGCAATGAGAAAGTGTGTTTTTTTTTTTAATTGTGTATTTTTTCAAACACATATAGACATTCTTGAAATGTTGCTATGATATATTTAGTAAGGTTGAAAAAAGACACAAGTCCATCAAGTTCACAATGCACAGTGTTGATCTAGAGAGAGGCGAAAAACCCATGAAGAACAATTCAATTACTAATACGGATTGCCATTTACATGAAGCATTATCTGGTATGTTCAAAAATAAAAAAGTCAGTTCATCCCAAGGAATAGACCCGAAAACAACACAAGTCTATGGAGGTGCCTAAGGAAGATATTAATATTGTCACTGGGCCCTTGTGCCACATATCAGGATTAGGCCACATGTGGATAATTTAGGCTAATAACTTTACATATGTTTTGATGTGTGTTGTTTTATTGCACATAATAATATGATTAAATAAAGAAACATACTAGAACTAGGAAATGAAAGGGTAAAATGGGCTGAACTTGCTCTCATCCAAATTACCTCCCTGCCAGTTGCCATGGAACCGGTTACCGCGCTTTAGCTGACTCTGACAACCTAAAAGCTCCCGGAGAAAAAAAGAAGCTGGGGGTGGGGGCGTTGTGCAATGAGTCCCTAGAAGCTGAGTAAGAACAGCTTTGTAAAGACATTGTTTTTAACAAAAATACCATTTAACCAATGTCCTTAGACAAATAATACCAATCAACTCTAAAAGGTAGAACTATTTCTCTCCAAGGTTATTTTTTATAGTTATTTTGTCACCTCTTTTGCTGTTATAGCAGAATCATGCATATTGCATTTGAGTCTTTAATCATGACATCAATAAAGTAAACCATTTGGATGGTGAATTCTCTACACTTTGACCAGGGGCGTAGCTCGGGGGGGGCAGGTGGGGCATGTGCCCCGGGCGCAACTTAGAGGGGGCGCCACCCCCTCCTGCACTATAATTGTACCTGCGTCTATAGGACACAGGTACAATTAGAAGCAATGAATGGCCAGGTACATTCCGTGCCCGGCCATTTAGCGCTTTTCTAAGAGTGAAGCGATATCGCGCTTCCGTCGTTGAAAGGTGCTGACTGACAGGGAAAGTCATTCTGCCCAGCCAATCAGCGCCTTTCAAAGACGCTTTGTTCAACCCCAGGAGACCTGCGCAGAAGAGAGCAGGTCTCCATTGCTGCCGGCTGGCGTGGGAACGGGATTAAGGTGAGTTTGAATAGTTTTATTTTATTGTAATAAAAAAGTGTGTGGCTTTATCTACAGGGAGGGCTTTATCTACGGGGGTGGCTTTATCTACAGGGGGGGCTTTATCTACGGGGGGCTCTATCTACAGGGGGGATATACTGGGGTGGCCTATCTATGGAGCACCACATACAGGGGTGGGCTATATATACAAGGTTGGGCTATCTGTGGAGCACTATATATAGTGGTGGACTATATGTGGAGCACTATATACAGGGGTGGGCTATATCTACAAGGGGGCTATATACAGGGGTGGGCTATCTGTGGAGCACTATATGGGGAGCTATTTACTATCTACAGGGGGCTCTATGCCAGGCACTATCTATGGGGGGCACGGTGTGTGTGTGTGTGTGTGTGTGTGTGTGTGTGTGTGTGTGAGACACAGTGTATGGTGCTATTATAATTAGAGGTGCAATGTATGGCACTATTATATTTAGGGGCGTAGTGTGTGGTATAATGAGAACTTTATCTTTATTTATAGGTGTAGAAATGTTGGAAAAGTGAGAAGCTGAAGACATATGAGCGGCAAACTGCAGAAATGGGCTGTGACCGGGAGAAGTCATCATAGAGGTCTGGAGCGGAAGGAGAAAAAGAACTAGAATCTGAGACGTCACCGGTGAGTCACTTAATGTAAATGTTTATTCTGCCTCTAATCGGTATTGTAGTCACTGTATGATCTGCAGCGAGATGATGGGTGGTATGATTATGATATGATTTATTTTTTGTGAAACAGCATCTCCCAGCATAGCCTTACCATTGTTCGTGCCATGCTGGGAGCTGTAGTTTTACGCCGTACATACCTATACGGCAGGGGCTGCACTAAATTGAGCTGTATTTGTGCTGGTGTTGTATTTATGTTCTGAGCTTGGTTCTGTTGCTGTATATATGTACTGAGCTTGGTTCTGGTGTTGTGTATAGAACTATATTGCTTGTAAAATGTACAAATGTTTTTATGCTCGAGTTACATAAAAAAAAAGCGTGGAAAAGAAATGACATGTCATTGATTGATAGAGAAAACAAACACGGTGAGGGGAAGGAGATGTCGGGAAAGAGGTGGGTGCTAAACTGAATCTTTGCCCCGGGTGCTGGAGAACCTAGCTACGCCTCTGACTTTGACTATTAGAACCCTTTTTTTTTATAGAAGTCACGGCAGCAATCAGCTGATCACTGCAGGTCTGGCTTTTCTAACTCCCGACTATCAGCTGTTATTGTCAGGGGAAATGCCTCAGGGAAAATGTAGTATTATGTGTCGACCATTAAAATAATTAGTCAACAACATCATACATGGATGGTCTTGTCCATCAGAGCAGGAGCTGATCTCTTTTCTGGCTCACAGGGAATGGTCCCAGGGGTGCACGCAGGGGGGCTTCCCAGTTGCCTGGAAACGCCCTGTAACCAGGGCTGGATTATCATTACAGCTCTTCAAACTCCAGATACATGCCCTGCTATCCTTCTGGCTCAGAGGGCCCCTGACAGTAGTTCCCACTGGCTCGAGAGGCCATCAGATACAATTGGATTCAATTGTATCTGCATCCAAAGGACAGCGCTGGGAAGGCAAAGGAACCATCAATTCCCTTCCCCGCCATTGGCACTTTTCTTGTGATGCTGGCAGTGCGATTATGTAATTGCGCCGCCTGCATCGCTGGAGGATAGCATGACAACAGGGACAAGTATGTGTGCTTGTTGTGCCATTGGAAACTATCTACTGTGATGCTCTCCACATCTGCAGCATTATCCACAGGAGGCTGTGGCAGTATCTACAGAGAGAACTGTGGAACTATCTACAGGGGGCAGTGTTTGGCACTATCTACAAGGGCACTGTGTGTGGCACCATCTATGCTGCTCTATATGCTACAAGCAGCAGTCGGCACATATCCACTAGCCTAGCCCTTTATATTAGGGCTTGTAATATAAAGGTCATATATGTGTAGACCAGTACTCGTAGCATAAAATCCATAGGGAATCGGGAGCATGGTGAAAATAACTTGGTTTGAAACCCCCTTAAAAATCCTGCATTTGCCCCTGGTGCCTAGCGGGGGACCCCCTTCTATCATAGGGGAGGAGACAACCCCTTTACATAAATATTGTTCATTAACAGATTGTAAAGATCATGGGGGCAGATATCTGGACTTCCTATAAGTGATGTACCGGTAATTGAAAAGCCGAAGGGTATGTTCACACGCTTAACAAAAAACGTCTGAAAATACGGAGCTGTTTGCAAGGGAAAACAGCCTCTGATTTTCAGATGCTTTTTAAGCAACTAGCGTTCTTTGCTGCGTTTTTTACGGCAGTTTTTGGAGCTGTTTTTCTATTAAGTCAATAAAAAACGGCTCCAAAAACGGCTCAAGACGTGACATGCACTTCTTTTTATGAGGCATTTTTCTACGCGGCCATTTTTAAAAATGGGCGCGTAAAATACGCCCTGTGGGAACGGAACACCTTTTTTCCCATTGAAATCAATGGGCAGATGTTTGGAGGCGTTCAAACCCCGAATTTTTTTGCCTTTTTTTGGGCGTTTACGACCGTGTGAACATACCCTTATAGTCAGTCTATCAAATAGCTTCTTGGATTGTATTCTCCTCATAAAAAACACAAAGAAGATAATTTCCTCTAACACACTTCACTGCACTATTGGTCCAGATTATCCACCTAAGGCCGGATTCACACGTCCGAGATGCATCCGTGCTCTGTGCTGCGGGACGCGATATCACGCATCCCCCATGGATTAGAGTCTATGGAGGGATGTGTGAAGCGTGAAAAAATAAGACATGTCCTATTTTCTCATGGACCCTTCACACGGTCCGTTGAAACAACGGCCAGGTGAATGGCCACATTGAATAACATAGGTCCGTGGGACGGCCGTAGTTACAATGGCCGTCACACGGACGTTTAATACGCTTGTGTAAATAAGGCCTTACAGTCAACGTCTGAATACAAAGTAGTGTACGTGTAAGACAATGTAAAGCACCCAAACAAATTCCTGCAATAATCTAGACGTTCCTGCTCAGAAACAAATAGGATATATGCAGCCATACATTTTTGTAGGTGTTATCTGCGAATAACCCTGAGGCGTGTCTGGAAAAAAATATTTACTAAATAAAGGAGTGGCTTTTACAAGGTGTACAGGCTGAATATACAATACAAAAGCTAAAGGTGACATACATGTCTGCAATGCTCCATTAAATAGGACCTCACCCCATTTCTCTGCTTTCTCAAAAACAGCTCCACCCTCCTGCTGGTGACATCGCTAAGCTTTATGACATACACATTGTTTTTGTTGCAATGTGTCAGAAGCAATTAACCCTATCAGATGTTCACAAACTTTTAACAATAAAAATTCGAATGGAAACAAAATTGATACTTTGCATTTCTTGACTGCAATATATTTACATCACTTCAAAAGTCACAAAATAACTTTTTAAAAGTTTGGAAAATAATGAGCACAAATGGTTGATCTCCCAACAAGACTAATGATCTGCGGCTTTTACGTTTCTTCTTCTTCTAATAAATACGTTTGCATCCTCATTAATTGCACTCCATCCAGCCCCAAGGTACCTGCATTTTCTACAGTCTGGGAGATATTTTTGTGAGCACAGCAGGAAAACCTACTCAGCAAGATTCACATCATCTTTCATGTATTGTATACTGTCTCTGATGAGAGTTTAAAGGGAACCTGTCAATAGATTTGGCACTAAACCACCAGAATGTCATATTGCTGAGAAATAGCGCCCTAAACATGCCCCTCTCAAAACTGTCAATTTTTGCATTTTGTCTAAAAAGACGTTATAATAAAGTATTCGCTGAGTGTAAATTACTAGAGAAGAGTCCTGAGATGAGTCCAGGTGTACTGGCCTCGGCTTCATCTGAGCACTGAGCAGGATACCATTGGACTCATCTCAGGACTGTTCGATGGTCATTTACATAAGAAGAAAGCTGTATTATTACTTATTTTTTAGACAAAATGCTAAAACAGACAGTTTTGAGAAGAGTACGTTTAGAACGTTAACCCAGCATTATGGTGGTTTAGAGTCCTAATATTTAGTGACAGGTTCCCTTTGGACCCGATTTAGCACCAATGTTTAGCCCATGAACAAGATGCCACCCTATGTTTACTAATTCCTCTTCTCTGGTGGGCAGTCTTATAGACATCAAACTTTCCTCTAGGAATTATGTACATCTGGTTCCTAAGCATTTTGCATATACTTTACAGCAGAGGTTCTTATCCAGGACAAGAAAGGGGTCCAGGAAATCATTTAAGAACACCTGGGAACTTGAATGGGAAAAAGAGCATTAAATCTTGGAGCAGATGATGCAAAATGTAAAATCAAACTGTTCTGTTAGGCCCCATGCAATCACGGCCACGATTGCGGGCACGGCCGGCCGCTGACTGACAGCCGCATTTTCGGCCCGTGCGCCCATACAAAGTATGGGAGCACGGCCCGCAAAATGCGAAAGAACGGACATGTTCCATAATTCCCGGAACATTTCCACGGCACTGACACCCTTCCGTAGTGCTACGGAAAGGTGTCAGTGTTCAATGAAAGTGAATGGCTCCGTTTTTGCGGACCGCAATTGCTGTCCGCAAAAACGGAGGTTTTTTGCTGTCGTGCGCATGGGGCCTTAATTGTAATATACTATAAAATGACTATTATTGCCATTCTTATGTTATTCTTATTATTATGCAAAGAACCTCCAAATAGAAGTACACTATATACACCTCAATATGTTTGCAGGCACAGCTCTAATGTGTAACACACACTATCCAAAATCCGAACCATTGATCCTAACAAGATTTGGATCACTGATCCCAAAGCCTCTGCTTTTCAGATAGACAGTTATGCTGGCATTAGCTACTGGATTGAACATGCTTGTTAAGATTATCTCATGTTCGCCTTTAAATACCACTTTACGGTGTGTGTGTGTGTGTGTGTGTGTGTGTGTGTGTGTGTGTGTGTGTGTGTGTGTATATATATATATATATATATATATATATATATATATATATAACATGTATTTAAATATAGATATACATACACTACCGTTCAAAAGTTTAGGGTCACTTAGAAATTTCCTTATTTTTGAAAGAAAAGCACAGTTTTTTTCAATGAAGATAACATTAAATTAATCAGAAATACATTCTATACATTGTTAATGTGCTAAATGACTATTCTAGCTGCAAATGTCTGGTTTTTAATGCAATATCTACATAGGTGTATAGAGGCCCATTTCCAGCAACCATCACTCCAGTGTTCTAATGGTACATTGTGTTTGCTAACTGTGTTAGAAGGCTAATGGATGATTAGAAAACCCTTGAAAACCCTTGTGCAATTATGTTAGCACCGCTGTAAACAGTTTTGCAGTTTAGAGGAAATATAAAACTGACCTTCCTCTGAGCTAGTTGAGAATCTGGAGCATTACATTTGTGGGTTCGATTAAACTCTCAAAATGGCTGAAAAAGAGAGCTTTCATGTGAAACTCGACAGTCTATTCTTGTTCTTAGAAATTAAGGCTATTCCATGCGAGAAATTGCCAAGAAACGGAAGATTTCCTACAACGGTTTGTACTACTCCCTTCATAGGACAGCACACACAGGCTTTAACCAGAGTAGAAAGAGAAGTGGGAGGCCCCGCTGCACAACTGAGCAACAAGACAAGTACATTAGAGTCTCTAGTTTGAGAAATAGACGCCTCACAGGTCCTCAACTGGCAGCTTCATTAAATAGTACCCGCTAAAACGCCAGTGTCAACGTCTACAGTGAAGAGGCGACTCTGGGATGCTGGCCTTCAGGGCAGAGTGGCAAAGAAAAAGCAATATCTGAGACTGGCTAATAAAATGAAAAGATTAATATGGGCAAAAGCACACAGACATTGGACAGAGGAAGATTGGAAAAAAGTGTTATGGACAGACGAATCGAAGTTTGAGGTGTTTGGATCACACAGAAGAATATTTGTGAGACGCAGAACGACTGAAAAGATGCTGGAAGAGTGCCTGACGCCATCTGTCAAGCATGGTGGAGGTAATGTGATGATCTGGGGTTGCTTTGGTGCTGGTAAAGTGGGAGGTTTGTACAAGGTAAAAGGGATTTTGAATAAGGAAGGCTATCACTCCATTTTGCAACGCCATGCCATACCCTGTGGACAGCGCTTGATTGGAGCCAATTTCATCCTACAACAGGACAATGACCCAAAGCACACCTCCAAATTATGCAAGAACTATTTAGGGAAGAAGCAGGCAGCTGGTATTCTATCTGTAATGGAGTGGCCAGCGCAGTCACCAGATCTCAACCCCATAGAGCTGTTGTGGGAGCAGCTTGACCGTATGGTACGCAAGAAGTGCCCATCAAGCCAATCCAATTTGTGGGAGGGCCTTCTGGAAGCATGGGGTGAAATTTCTCCCGATTACCTCAGCAAATAAACAGCTAGAATGCCAAAGGTCTGCAATGCTGTAATTGCTGCAAATGGAGCATTCTTTGACAAAAGCAAAGTTTGAAGGAGAAAATTATTATTTCAAATAAAAATCATTATTTCTAACCTTGTCAATGTCGTGACTATATTTTCTAGTCATTTTGCCACTCATTTGATAAATATAAGTGTGAGTTTCCATGGAAAACACAAAATTGTCTGGGTGACCCCAAACTTTTGAACGGTAGTGTATATCAGTGTAAGCTGAAGACCTCAGGTCAATTTCTCATACTTGTTTTATTGCACAGCAAATAAATGGCCATATTATTAAAATATCTATGACCTCCCCCATTAATAGTAATACCCCACAATGTAAACACAAGATACACAGAATCACAAAACAATTCATAGTATATCATAGGGATAGAAGATGGGTGAATAGCATTAATCTACTCTGGAAATCAGATTATAGAATCAAGTTCCATACACTGCTGAACGCTCCATATGTACAAGACCGGGATCAAAGCGAAATCACTGTCTGAGACAAGTAATCAATTCTGGCAGCAAGCAGTCATATAGGTGCATCACTCTCATCAGGACAAGCGCTAGACAGGACAGTAATGAGATCATATCTTCAAATCACACAGATACATATCAGCTCAGCGCTGCGCTTTCTACTATTTACTGATATAACAAATACAGATTATGTCGGCAATAAATGGTTTGGTAAAATATACCTGGAATTGTAGCACAAGGGAATTTTTTCATACGTGACATATTATGACATCACTCTGTGCAGGTGATCTTGGTTTTATGGTATGGAGGAAGTAGGTAGGAAAAAGCTCTAGATATCTAATAAGGTAGGTAAGGTTTTGGTGTTGAATTCAATAGGGATGCAAAAGCCACAACAGAAATGTCAAGTGTTGCGACTTTTGCGGCGGAATCGCAGTGATTTTGCTGCAAAAATGATAACTCAGGGAAAAAAATAATTCATATTCACCCAGAACTCCCTGCTCCTTCCTGTAGTTCTGCCTCCTGGTATGACGTTTTATCCCATGTTACCGCTGCAGCCAATTACAGGCTGTAGTGGTCACACGGCTTGCAATGTCACCTTATTAGGCCGGACAACGCACAGAAGAGAGTGGGGGGGGACTATAAACGTTTTTGGGTTTTTTTCAGCGCTGCTTTCCATAGCGGAAATGCCATCTGAAAAACCACACCACAATGTGTTGCGGTTTTACGGACGGAATGTACTGCGAGTTCCAGGTCGTATACGCTGAGTAGTTTTTACGCAGCATATCTGACCCATGGAAAGCCGGCCTAAGGGTGCAGTCACACGTGGCAGATTTTCTGGGACTGAATTCATCTGAATTTAGTTATTTCTGCTGCAGGTGCATGGATTTCGGCAAACTCCATTCAGATGAATGGAACTGATTTTCAGAATTAGGGTATGTTCACACGCACTGTTTTCAAACATAATTCGGGCGTTTTACGCCTCGAATTACGCCTGAAAAGACGGCTCCATTACGCCTACAAACATCTCTCCATTGCTTTCAATGGGTTTTATGATGTTCTGTTCCCACGAGGTGTAATTATACGCGTCGCTGTCAAAAGACGGCGCGTAAAAAGATGCCCGCGTCAAAGAAGTGCATGTCACTTCTTGGGACGTTTATGGAGCCGTTTTTCATTGACTCCATTGAAAAACAGCTCCAATAACGTCCGTAAAATACACCGCAAACTTGTTAAAAAACGTCTGAAAATCAGGAGCTGTTTTCAGGCGAAAACAGCTCCGTAATTTCAGACGTACTTTGCTACTGCGTGTGAACATACCCTCACTGCAACAAAATCTGCCACACTGGGATTCCCTGCGGGTTCTAGGTCGGCTACACTGCATACTTTTACGTAGGGTATCTGAGCCGTGGGAACATACCCTTAGGGCATGGCCAGACGTGGCGGAATTGCTCTGGAATTCCGCTGTGGCCAGTCCGCTGCGGAAATCCGCAGCAGACAATTTCTCCATTGGTTTCCACACCTTTTCAGTTAGGTTTGTGCACACGTTGCGGAAAACTCCGCTGCGGCCCATAATTACCTATAGAAGTCTATGCGGCTCCCGTAATTACGGGTGACTACGTGTGTGCACCCGTAATTACGGGAGCGTTGCTAGGCGATGTCAGTAAATAGTCACTGTCCAGGGTGCTGAAAGAGTTAAACGATCGGCAGTAACTGTTTCAGCACCCTGGACAGTGACTAACGATCACAATATAGATCAACGTGTAAAAAAAATAGAAGTTCATACTTACCGAGAACTCCCTGCTTCTTCCTCCAGTCCGGCCTCCCGGGATGACGTTTCAGTCCATGTGACGGCTGCAGCCAATCACAGGCCAATCACAGGCCAATCACAGGCTGCAGCGGTCAGATGGACTGCCGCGTCATACAGGGAGGTCGGGCTGGATGTCGAAAGAGGGACGCGTCACCAAGACAACGGCCGGGTAAGTATTAATTTCTTTTTACTTTTACTAGGGAAAGGGCTGTCCCTTCTCTCTATCCTGCACTGATACAGAGAAGGGAAGTACTCTTCACCTGAATACGCAACGGCTAATCCGCATCAATTTCCTGCACATTTTAGGCAAAGCCGCAACAGAATCTGCAACGCACATTCAGACGTGGTGGAATTGCTGCGGACAGTCTGCAGGGGAATTCTCCAGCGGCTGTTTTTTACATTTGTTTCTATACATTTTTAGGAAAGTTAGTTCAGACTTTGCGGAAAACTTCTGCTGCGGACCATAGGCTGCGGTGCGGAATTTTCCCTCCACAGCATGCACTGTCTGTTGCGGAGAAGAAGCGGAATTTCACTGCAGATTTCAGCCTTTGCAATGCAAAAACTGAAATCTGTGGCAAGTCCGCTGTGATATCTGCAACGTCTGAATTACCTGTCAAATATGCAAATGTTGGTGCAGTTTCGTTGTGTAATTGCCCCAAATGTGCAACCAACATTTGCAGCGGAAAAACTCTGCCACGTCTGAACGTGCCCTAAGGGCTCATTCAGACGTGGCGGAATTGCTGTAGAATTCCGCTGCGGACAGTTTGTCCATTGGTTTCAACACCTTTTTAGTTGACTTCGTGCAGACGTTGCGGAAAACTCCGCTGCGGAACATAGGCTGCGGTGCTGAATTTGCAGTCCACAGCATGCACATGCTGTTGCGGACTTGTTGCGTACTTGTTGCGGAATTTCCCCATTGACTTCAATGGAGTTTCAAAATTAGGCAATGAAATCCGCAGATGTAATGTGTGTTGCGGATTTGCTGTGTGTTGCGTTGTGGATTTCTTTCAAGAACAGGATATTTCATCATTCTGATGAGGAAGAGAAAACCTCCATTTTCGCCTTCCAGGCTTATTACATGAACACAGAGCTATTACCATGGCCAGATATAGGCGAATGGATATGGAAGTGTCCACTCTTATTAACCTTGTAAGTAACTTTACATGTTTATGTCATGTTTTCACTAGTTTACTTGTATGTATGATGTCTGAATAGCAGCATCTGCAGTATGTAAACATTATAACAAAGATAAACATATAACATATATAACATTATTCATACGTACAAATCAAACTTCAATATGCACTGTCTATTTGTTTTTCAGAACCGTCCCAAATTGTGGGACAGCTCCAGTGCAGGGTATAGTGAGCGCAACACGCGGGATCAAGGTTGGACCTATGTGTGTCGAGGTCTATACCCAGACGGATGGAATGTTTGAAAGAGAGCAGGGTGTGATCCGAACCTGAATCCGCAACGACAAATCCACAGCATTTTACCTAACATTTTAGCCAAATCCGCAACAGAATCCGCAACGCAGACTATGTGCGGCATTGATGCGGACAGTGTCTGCAGCAATTCCGCCACGTCTGAACATGCCCTAAATGCATTGGCGTTGTTCTACTAGCCTGTGGAAGCATGCAATGCTTCTTCGTCTTAATTTATCTTTTTGTGGATGAAGCGGAAGTGGCCCTTCAGAAACTAACACGGACTGTGTAATAATTGTTTGTAAAACTTGGGTGCAGCTGGAATTGACACAGTGCTAATCGTCTCATCTGCATGATTTTCAGCTATTGAATGCATTAGATTGACCTGATTTTATTTGTATCCCTCTCTATATGTACTATGACAATAGAAATATTCTCAGAGAGCTTACCAGTGTTCAGTCAGGGATCCAGCGCTGAGACCAACAGGAGAGTTATCTGAAACCAGAGAATAAACAATGAATTCATTATTTATACATCAGATACATTCAGCAATTTCACCTTTTGTATTTGAGGAAGCTAGTTATACCTCTGAGACATTAAGGCCAAATTCACACGAGCGTTGCGCATCTCGGACGTGAAAAACGATATCACTCATCCCCCATAGACTAGAGTTTAGCAGGTTCGTGTGAATAAGACCTAAGACAGAGTTTTGATGCAATTTTGGGTGGCAGTTTTTGGTAAATTTTTTTGAGCCTTTGGGTTGGTTCACACAGCTTATTTTCGGCCATTTTTCGAAAAAATCGGAAGCAGAACGCCTCCAAACATCTGCCCATTGATTTCAATGGGAAAAATTGTGTTTTGTTCCAACGGGCCGTTTTTTTACGTGTCCATTTTGAAAAACGGCCGCGTTAAAAAACGCCTGCGAAAAAGTAGTGCATGTCACATCTTGAGCCATTTTTGGAGCCGTTTTTCATTGACTCTATAGAAAAACAGCTCCACAAACGTAAAAAACGCAGCGAATAATGCGAGTGGCTTAAAAAAACGTCTGAAAATCAGGAGCTATTTTCCCTTGAAAAGAGCTCCGTATTTTCAGACGCTCTGTATTTTCAGAAGTTTTTTATTAAGCGTCTGAACATACCCTTAGGGCAGGGGTCTCAAGCACGCGGCCCGCATGCGGCCCCTGGGGCTGTCATCTGCGGCCCGCGGGACACAGAGCCGCTAGTATCGGCTCTGCTCCGAGACTCTGGAATTCCCTGACATCGCTGTCCACATAGGAACAGCGATGTCTGGGGCTTCCCCAGAGCCGGAGTCCCGAGCAGAGCGCTGGTGTCGGCTCTGCTCCGGGACTCTGTGGAATTCCCTGACATCGCTGCCCATTTATGGACAGTGTGTCAGGGTCTTGCCCAGAGCGGAGCAGAGCGCTGGTGTCGGCTCTGCTCCTGGACTCTGTGGAATTCCCTGACATCGCTGTCCACATATGAACTGCGATGTCTGGGGCTTCCCCAGAGCCGGAGTCCCGAGCAGAGCGCTGGTGTCGGCTCTGCTCCGGGACTCTGTGGAATTCCCTGACATCGCTGCCCATATATGGACAGTGTGTCAGGGTCTTGCCCAGAGCGGAGCAGAGCGCTGGTGTCGGCTCTGCTCCTGGACTCTGTGGAATTCCCTGACATCGCTGTCCACATATGAACAGCGATGTCTGGGGCTTCCCCAGAGCCGGAGTCCCGAGCAGAGCGCTGGTGTCGGCTCTGCTCCGGGACTCTGTGGAATTCCCTGACATCGCTGCCCATATATGGACAGTGTGTCAGGGTCTTCCCCAGAGCGGAGTCCCGGGCAGAGCGCTATTATCGGCTCTGCTCCGGGACTCTGGGGAAGCCTCTGACATCGCTGTCCATACATCGACAATGATGTCAGGGGCTTCCCCAGAGCAGGAGTCCCAGTGATGTCAGGAGCACAGCTGGAGTCCCAGGAAGAGCCTACTAGCGCTCTGCCTGGGACTCCAGCTCTGGGCAAGCCCCTGACATCACTGGGGCAGCCTCTACAGAGGGCACTGGGGCAGCCTCTACAGAGGGCACTGGGGCAGCCTCTACAGAGGGCACTGGGGCAGCCTCTACAGAGGGCACTGGGGCAGCCTCTACAGAGGGCACTGGGGCAGCCTCTACAGAGGGCACTGGGGCAGCTTCTACAGAGGGCACTGGGGCAGCCTCTACAGAGGGCACTGTGGCAGCCTCTACAGAGGGCACTGTGGCAGCCTCTACAGAGGGCACTGTGGCAGTCTCTACAGAGGGCACTGTGGCGTTATCTACAAGTGGGTGTGTGACAGTATCTGAAGAGGACACTGGCATTATCTAGGGGTGTGTTGCATTATCTACAGAGGGCACTGTGGCCTTATCTACAGCGGGCACTGTGGCCTTATCTACAGCGGGCACTGTGGCCTTATCTACAGTGGGCACTGTGGCCTTATCTACAGCGGGCACTGTGGCCTTATCTACAGAGGGCACTGTGGCCTTATCTAGGGGTGTGTTGCATTATCCACAGAGGGCACTGCAGCAACATCCACAGAGGGCACTGCGGCAGCATCTACAGAGGGCACTGCGGCACTATCTAAAAAGGGGCTGCCCAATCTTGACATGTGTGCTAACTGAGCCGCCGGACTGCATTTAGCGACACTTAAACTGGAAAGCTGGATTGTTGAAATAAGCACGTGGAGAAATATCTCAAATTTTAAACCTAGCGCTATTATTATAGTAATGTAGTATTATTATTATAGTAATATAGTGTTATAGTAGTTCAAATAACTAATTGATTAACAATAATTTTGTATTGTATCAAATTTGAAAGTAATGCGGCCCGTCAACTTCCCATTTTTTCTATATGCGGCCCACTTACCCGGCCGAGTTTGAGACCCCTGCCTTAGGGTATGTTCACAGGCTTAACAAAAAACGGCTGAAAATACGGAGCTGTTTTCAAGGGAAAATAGCTCCTGATTTTCAGACGTTTTTTTAAGCAACTAGCATTTTTTGCACCGCTTTTTACGTCCATTTTGGAGCTGTTTTTCTATAGAGTCAATGAAAAATGGCTACAAAAACGGCTCAAGAAGTGACATGCACTTCTTTTTACGAGGAGTTTTTTTATGCGGCCGTTTATAAAAATGGCCGAATAAAAAAACGCCAATTAGGACCAGACCGCCATATTTCCTATTGAAATCAATGTGCAGATGCTTCCGATTTTTCAGCCGTTTTTCGGGCCGTTGAACATACCCTAAGCCAGAAGTCGATCCAGAAGGAAGGAAAGGTATAAAGAAAAGACTGATGCATCTCCTTTTTTTTGTCCCCAACTGTTTGGCTCAAAAACTGTCACAAAAATGTGTATTCAATCCTGGCCTAATGGCGTTTTGTTTTTTTAGGTCAAAGACGCATGCGGGCCGTTGTTACCTTAAGGCTAGGATCCGGTTTTTTTAACCAAACACAGACGTGGTCACAAAAGAAGGGAGATGCATCAGTGTTTTCCTTTATACCTTTACTTCCTTTTCGATCCACTTTTGGCTTTGTTTATAAAAAAAACAACTAACTAAAAACTACCACAAAAACTGCATCACAACTGTGTGTGTGATCCTGGCCTAAAGTCTATAGTGAATTATCCTTAGGATAGGCCATCAATTTCTTATGACTGGACAACACCTGAAGGCCTTATTCACACGAACGTGTTTAACGTGTCAAGGACCTATGTTAGTCAATGGGGCCATTCAGACAGTCCGTGATTTTCACGCAGCGTATATCCGCTGCATAAAACTCACGACAGGTCCTATACTTGGCCGTTTTTCGCTCATCACGCACCCATTGAAGTCAATGAAAACACTGCGTGTGAACATACCCTAAGGGTAAGGCCACACGGAGCGGCCTTGACATGGTCGCAACGCGACTAACAACCGGTGCGGCAGTCAAACAGCCTGTTAGTGGCCCCACGTTAACGCGGGTAAACCGCCCCTTTATCTGCAAAATCATGCGGCCATGAATTAATACTCCCTTTATGGCCGCACGAATTTGCAAATTACAACAATTTACCCCCTACTTATTCTCTATGGCAGAGCCGGAAAAATCCGAACTCTGCAATCAGCTATCTCCGTCGCTCCCATAGAGAATGAAAGGAGCGGCAGTGACTATCTGCATGTAACTGAAATACTCCTTAAGGAGGTATTAGACAGCTGCTCCTACATAGTGCCAGCGCGGTTGTTGGCCGCGTTACGACCGTGTCAGAGCCGCTCCGTGTGGCCTTACCCTAACACACACAAGTATATGGGTGTGTGACAATAATGTTTTAAGGTACAGTCATACGCGGCAGATATTATTGCAGAAATTTCTGTGACTGAAAATCAATTCCATTCATCTGAATAGAACTTACATGTCACTTCTTGGGACGTTTTTGGAGACGTTTTTCATTGACTCTATTGAAAAACAGCTCCAAAAACGTCCGTAAAATCAGAGTGAAAAACACGAGTTGCTCAAAAAACTTCTGAAAATCAGGAGCTATTTTCCCTTAAAAACAGCTCCGTATTTTCAGACGTTTTTTATTTTGTGTGTGTACATACCCTAACTGTAAAGAACCCTTTCCTATATTGATGTCTGAAACGTCTTTCTTTCACACGCAATGACTGTCCCCTGGTCTTTTGTAAAGTCCCTGGAAGAAACAAATGATGTGCTAGTTCTTTGTAATGACCACACATATACAGTGAAGGAAATAAGTATTTGATCCCTTGCTGATTTTGTAAGTTTGCCCACTGTCAAAGACATGAACAGTCTAGAATTTTTAGGCTAGGTTAATTTTACCAGTGAGAGATAGATTATATATAAAAAAAAAAAAAATCACATTGTCAAAATTATATATATTTATTTACATTGTGCACAGAGAAATAAGTATTTGATCCCCTACCAACCATTAAGAGTTCAGCCTCCACACTCCAAATCAACTTGGTGCCTGCATTAAAGACAGCTGTCTTAAATGGTCACCTGTATAAAAGACTCCTGTTCACAAACTCAATTAATCAGTCTGACTCTAACCTCTACAACATGTGCTAGACCAAAGAGCTTTCTAAGGATGTCAGGGACAAGATCATAGACCTGCACAAGGCTGGAATGGGCTACAAAACCATAAGTAAGATGCTGGGTGAGAAGGAGACAACTGTTGGTGCAATAGTAAGAAAATGGAAGACATACAAAATGACTGTCAATCGACATTGATCTGGGGCTCCATGCAAAATCTTACCTCGTGGGGTATCCTTGATCCTGAGGAAGGTGAGAGCTCAGCCGAAAACTACACGGGGGGAACTTGTTAATGATCTCAAGGCAGTTGGGACTACAGTCACCAAGAAAACCATTGGTAACACATTACGCCGTAATGGATTAAAATCCTGCAGTGCCCGCAAGGTCCCCCTGCTCAAGAAGGCACATGTACAGGCCCGTCTGAAGTTTGCAAATGAACATCTGGATGATTCTGAGAGTGATTGGGAGAAGGTGCTGTGGTCAGATGAGGCTAAAATTGAGCTCTTTGGCATTAACTCTACTCGCCGTGTTTGGAGGAAGAGAAATGCTGCCTATGACCCAAAGAACACCGTCCCCACTGTCAAGCATGGAGGTGGAAACATTATGTTTTGGGGGTGTTTCTCTGCTAAGGGCACAGGACTACTTCACCGCATCAATGAGAGAATGGATGGAGTCATGTACCGTCAAATCCTGAGTGACAACCTCCTTCCCTCCACCAGGACATTAAAAATGGCTTGTGGCTGGGTCTTCCAGCACGACAATGACCCGAAACATACAGCCAAGGCAACAAAGGAGTGGCTCAAAAAGAAGCACATTAAGGTCATGGAGTGGCCTAGCCAGTCTCCAGACCTTAATCCCATCGAAAACTTATGGAGGGAGCTGAAGATCCGAGTTGCCAAGCGACAGCCTCGAAATCTTAATGATTTACAGATGATCTGCAAAGAGGAGTGGGCCAAAATTCCATCTAACATGTGTGCAAACCTCATCATCAACTACTAAAAATGTCTGACTGCTGTGCTTGCCAACAAGGGTTTTGTCACCAAGTATTAAGTCTTGTTTGCCAAAGGGATCAAACACTTATTTCTCTGTGCACAATGCAAATAAATATATATAATTTTGACAATGTGATTTTCTTTTTTTTTTTATATATAATCTATCTCTCACTGGTAAAATTAACCTAGCCTAAAAATTCTAGACTGTTCGTGTCTTTGACAGTGGGCAAACTAACAAAATCAGCAAGGGATCAAATACTTATTTCCTCCACTGTACATATTAATAAGATAACCTCTAAGGCATCTTTTTTCCAAGCTGAACAAGCCCAATTTTCTAGCAACACGCATCAGTAATATGCCAGTGTGCATGAGCCCTTAGGATATGTTCACACGGCATATTTTTGGGGCATAAACGCCCTGAAAAACGGCAGAAAATACGGGGCTGGACGCCTCCAAACATCTACCCATTGATTTCAATGTTTTTAAAAATGGCTCATAAAAAACACCCCGCAAAAAAGAAATGCATGTCACTTCTTGAGCCGTTTTTGGAGCGTTTTCATTGACTCAATAGAAAAACAGCTCCAAAAACGGCCTTAAAAAAAAAACACCGCAAAAAACGCAAGTTGCTTAAAAAACGGCTGCAAATCAGGAGCTGTTTCCCTTGAAAACAGCTCCGTATTTTCAGCCATTTTTTGTTAAGCGTGTGAACATAGCCTAATATTGGTTTACATCAGAAAAAGGAAAAGATTTAGAATATCATCTGCAACATTTTTGCAATGGGTTGACACAGACTGCCATAAACAGAAACCACAATTCTGGTGATAATTGTCCAAGGCAAAGTCCAGCTAAAGGGAGCATTTCTAATAAAAACATTATATTAGAAGAAGTAGATGAAAGCATGAATGCTAATCTCTACCTGACCTCCTACATGGTTAATTTGCATAGGTAATATGAACGTTTTTCGGCACAATCGACCCCATAGAACAACTTAGGGCCCATTCACACGCACGTGAATCTCGTCCGTGTGCTGTGCATGGAAATCACGCACAGCACACGGACCCATTGATATCAATGGGGCCGTTCACACATGCATGAGTTTTCACGCAGCGAGAGTCCGTTGCGTGAAGCTTACAGCATGTCCTATATTGGTGCGTTTTCACCACCTACGCGCCCATTGAAGTCCATAGCTGCGTGAAAAGCATGCACCGCACACAGATGCACATCCCTGTGCGTTGTGTGATTTGTGGAATTTGCGCATTAATTCCTTTGAAAAAAAATAAAAATAACAAGGTGCTTTGCGAGTGATGCATAACGCAACGCACACGGACAGATTTACGCACGTTTTTTTACGTGCATAAATCTGTCACGCTCGTGTGAATGTAGCCTTAGACAAAAAAGTGGTGACATATTCTCGTTCCCTAACAGTGCAATGAATATACAGTATACAGTACTTACAGTGAATTACTAATGAAAAGCTATGACTTCTTGAATAATAATAATAACTAAAAGCTAAATTGAGTTATAAAGTTGTCTGGAGGTCCTGAGAAAGTTAGTGGTCCCAGTTAACCCCAAACTGCACTGGGAATTACAGAGAAATTTCTGGATTTATCTTCCCACTAGGTTTAAATTTAGACCTCATGTCCCCATGCCGCTTGCTGCAGCAGCTTGTAGAATCCCTGTCTTTCCTGTAGACAACTATTGATTTCCAAAAAGTGTGGAAGGTGTTTTCCCGTAAATAATTGCAAGAACTTATTACTAATTGACCTTTTCTCCACAATCCCAATGCAGCTTCACTTCTTTTTTCTAGCCATTTTTATTATTACTTCTTTCTAAAAATAATTTCTTACATGAACATAAACATAGCAAACATTGAATATGTTGGGGTTGCACACATATATTTTGTCATGTGAAAGCAACTATTGTTCAGATGAAGTCTATAGGAAGGCACAAATCAAGCCAAAAAGGGTGTTCCACATTTGTAGACACATTTTGTGGGCGTGGCTTCGATGAAAATGTGGTGTGGCTTATAGAAAAGGGTGTGGCTTAAAATGTGATAGATAACATAAGAAAACATAGAATTTCAAAGGTGTACATAGCCTTTAATGCCACTTTCTTAAGATAAGGTAAATAAGCCAGAGAACACTTTATTAAACCCTATTCTAACTTGCAGGGCCGGCCCTGCGTTGGATGCTGCCCTGTGCAGTACCCTCTGTTAGCCCCTGCCCATTTATGGTACTGTTGTAAAGTGTAAAAATAACTATACCATGTAGTGCCTGATTGTCACCATCATCATACAAGATGATGCCCAAATAACAGTGCCATGTGATGGCCAAATAACATTTCCATATGCCCAAATAACAGTGCCATATATTGGCCAAATAACACTTCCATAGAGTTATCTAAATAACAATGTTATACTGTCCCGCCACCTCCAGACACTGCTAAAATAATAAACTATACAGCTCCTAACACGCCATGCTACACAATGCCTAAGCTTTCACTATACAGAGCTCAAATAATAGCAACAAACATTGACCAAGTAGGATACAAAATAATATAAGGTAATCTAATAACAGTGATTTACAATATCTAAATAATACTGCTATAACTTAATATTAAAGGGGTTTACCAGAGTTATTAATATATTGTACTAATGGCTGCAAATGACATAAATTAAAAAAACAACCAGTGCTCACCTATCCTTTCCCCCAGAGATCCAGCACTAACGCTCCTGCGGCACTCCCAGTGATTGCTTATATGCAGGCACTATGTGACCGCTGCAGCCAATCAGGAGCTCAGCAGTCATGTGTTGTATTTCTGGCATGATGTATAGAAAACAACACATGACCGCCGAGCCCTCTAAATTGGCTGCAGCGGTCACATACTGCCTGTATATAAACAATCACTGGGAGTGCTGCAGGAGCGTCAGCGCTGGATCACTGCAGGAAAGGACAGATGAGTTCTGTTTTTTGTTTTTTTTAATTCTTGTCATTTTCGGCCATAAGTAAAAAAAAATTAGGAACCAGGATAACCAATTTAAGATTTGCGGTGGACACAAGTCTCGACAGCCCGGCTATTGGTGATTCCCTACTTCAGTAACGATGACCGATGCGCCTGTGTGACTGCATAGGTGACCCCCCATAAGGCTGACCAGCATACTTGTTACTTAACAGCAGCATAGTCTTTTCAAGACATTACAGAACACTGCATTCAAGGGATGTTTTAAGTTGAACGCCAAACTCTGCTCCAGTAGCTTATATACATATCATACCACTCAAACCCCTGAGGACAAGGGATGATTCAGAGGCGTGAATCATACTGTTCACAGAATCCACCCTGAGAGAGACGCTTTAACCTACACTGGCTGCACCAAGCACTGATAAACGCAGAACTGGACAGAGCTGTTTATTGGACAGCACTGAAGATGTGATTTCTTTATATCATTCTGCTAATTAAAGACAAGACAAGCCAGCTCTGGGAGATGTCATATCTAACTGCAATGCAGTCTTCATTATTGATCTCCTTCTCTCTGAATTAAGCTTAATAAGGAATAAATGCACAGAGTGGAAAGATATAATTATTCAATACAGTCCTTTAGACTCAACAAGTTTGGGTGACTGTCTAACAACAGGTCCTGATGCCAATAGATTACAAGGTCAAATCTCGATGCTCTGCCAAAATGACTGATATGCACAACTAGAACGTACTCATTCACATTATATAGAGGAAAATAGCTGCTAGGGCATGGACTTTGCTAATTGAGTTTTGTTGTAGGGAAACATGGTCTCCCTGCCGGAACATTAATCAACCCTTTACTCGAATACCCTAGTACAAAAAGTTGACCACATAAGCACTGATGATGTGACCCATGTGGCCCATGGGTCCATGGTTGGCCTGATGTTTACTGAAAAATGGCAAGAACAAAAGAGGGTTACATCTCCTTCGGCCAGTTGCCAGCATACATTTATGTGATATCCTATAAGTATGCCAGAAATATAAGTGGTGGAAAAACGCCTTTAAATACTTATTTAGAAAATGATCTGGATCAGCACCACCCATTTTGACACTATATATGAAAATACTTGGTTGTGTCTTTCTCCACTCATGCATTTTGAGTAAAAGATGATAAAATATACAAATGTTCACCAGAACTGTAATGCTTGCCAAATTCCTAAAGGGCCAAAGATAAATTATTGTTGCAAACACAAAAGATTTATTACCAGGCAAAACTTTAACCGTTTTCTGGTATAGAAAAGTTGCAAATGGGCCCAAAAGTAGCAATTTGCATTGAAAACTGGGACTTTTGGTGGTTTTTTTTGCACCAGCCTCGCCACTTTGTGGAAAAGCAGCATGGCTTTCCAAAAGGGGGCAAAGTTACATTGACCCAACAAATGTATTATATTGTACACCAGAAAACTGGTGCAAATTATAGTGGAAATCTATTCTGGCTTTTAGGTGGCGTAGATTTCACTCTGTGGGATGTAGTGAGGTAGAGTCCCGTGCTGGGCCCCATACCTTGTCCCCCAACCACGCCATTGGACAATTAAAAATGAAAATGATTAAACAAAAAATAATGCTCATCTCGCTGCTCCTCTTCTCCCCTCCAGGTCCCCTCAGCATGATGCAGCTCATACAATGTACTGAGGCCAGGCACTGAAGAAGTTGAGTGCTGCATTAATGTAAAGCTCTGACCTTGTTTGAGCCACGCGGCATGCTAATGGGAAAAGTGGTAAGCTGAGTATGTTTCTTTTTTATTTTATGGCTGATGGGGGAGAATAGATGATGCATGGCCATGGGTCTTGAGCTACAATTGTGGCACCCGGCTGAAAGAAGCGACACATTTATTAAGAGGCAAATGTGTCGCATCACAGTCCCTATTGTCAATGCCTGTGGAAAGAAAATGCACCTTGGATTTTAAACTACTGTAAATGCTTGCCTTTTTGCATAAAATTGTATGTTCTAACATCCCCTAGAGACACGTTGGAAGACAGAATCGGTGGGGGTTCTGGTGCTAAAACCTCCACTGATTACTAGAAAGAAGCAGTGATACTATAATTAGCCTGGCATCGCCCATGATAAGCAGAGGGAAGCCGGCAGGGGCGAAGGGGCATGTTGCTCTGAAGAGTACCATAGCTTCTTTGTTCTGATTCTTGGATAACTAAACAATCCCTCAAAGTCAATCTTGGGAGTGAGTGGCTTGAGGGATTAAACAAGTACAACCTTTGTGCATCTCTATCACCATACTAGGTACAAAACCACCTATATATTTACAAAATGTATTGTCTTAGGATCCCTTGTCTTGTGGATGTAAATGATTCCTAAAAGTAACTTGATGTAATGCATCTGATGAACCCTCCAAGCTGTGTATGTATGCCTTTGTACAGCAGGTACCTACACCCTTCCTAATAAATTTCATAATAGAAAGAGTATTGCAGCTAAACTAAGTGATGATGATTATTAAAATGATTAAGCATTAATATTGACTTCAATTATTAACATCAAAGGTGCTAATGATTTTGGGTTTAAGAGGCATGAGGGCGTCAGAAAATTATGCCAACTGTTCAGCTTTTAACTGTTAATGTGTAATTAGTACTTTAAAATGTAAGTTACTCCCAAACCAACCAAACACGTTTTATATCAGGTCATAAATGTTGACTCTATTTACCAACAAGGGTCCAGCAGGTAACACAACTGTAAGGAAATAGCTTTTTTTATAATTTAGTAATTTTCATAGTCCGGATCAATGAGACCATTGGATAAATAAAATATTACCTGTATAGGTAGTAGAGATACAACTTAGGAAAGATGTAGTCATCTCTACCTAGTTGACCCAACCAAACAAATACCCATAAACAACCACAGTCACTCTAACCTGCAAAGGAAAAATTGATAACTGGAAGCTTACTGCTCATAAGATCATGTATGATATGAGATATGACAAGAAATTGACCATTTCTTAGTTGACTTGTAGTTTCAAGTAAAAAATAAGTCTGCTCCACTCCAGGGCTTTAATACCGTTCCACGGGAGTCTGACAAAGAACCGTGGTCCAAAACATTTCTCTTGGGGACTCAATCTTGCACATATTCAATTCTGATAAAATAAGAAATTATTTGATCGGTCACTATGGACAACACCAGTTTTTACATTGAGTATTGGTTAACCCTTAAAGAAGAGCACCATCCAAAAACTGAAAAGCCGATCCTACCAAAATAGCTTTACAGAAAGTAGTGAACCCAAAATATTGCTCCAATTTGACACATGACGCTACTTCCCTCGTATGTACTTAAGTTAACAGCACATGCAAATGAGCATGGGCAATTTCATTATTATAATAAATTGCCGGTGTAGCTCTGACTCAGAACACAGCTTTGAACGGTCTTGTCAGAGACATCAAACACCCCCCCCCCCAATCCAAATCTCATAGAAATGCACATGAACATTTATATAACCATCTAAGGAGATGTGTAGACCTATAGAATTTCTGATCAATGCCAACTTTAGCAGAAAATCATATTAGATGTTATATTGGAAACCCTGTAACCCAGTTATAATATTCATATCTGTTAAGTTCGAAAGGAATCTGCTAAACTCTTCCAATGATCCTGATACTCAAACCTAAAATCTAATTTATTCAGACTGGCTACTCATGTAAGCATGCTGACTGGATAATAGACAGTGTTTTCATTCATTGGCCAAGCAGCCATGGCATTGTTGCAGACTTTTATGGTTCGAAGATGACTGCAAACAAAAGAAAAATACTGGTGGAGCTACTGGCGGTCATCAGCATTTCAAAAATGAAAAATTCAGATGGTCATTACTAGCGGCCAAATATTTAATGAAGTCAGAAAGTACATTTATATTGGCTTTGTAGGGTGAAACAGGTTGTAGACCTCATCTGGGATCTGTTATTCATTTTGTTCACAGTCGTTCCTATTTTTGAATGTTCTTTTCTTTTTCATGCCAACATTTCCATATATAACATGGTCGGATAGTCATAATTGTGGACCTTTCAGATCTTCTTTCTATTATTATAATTAATATAGTTATTAAGAATTCTGAGGGTGTGAATGTGATTGGTTATGCAAGAATTACTTGTTTATAGAAGCATAAATTTACATTATTTTGTGTCTATTCTTTTGAATATTTATTTTGTTTTGCTGGTTATATGTAAATACTCAAAGAACGATACTGATCTTTCGATTAGATCCCTGTACTCAATAACAATGATAATATATAATTATACAGCCACATATGATAAAGATGAAGAGTTCGCACAGTGCTGTATAGAAATCATCTAGGCTTTTGATCAGGCTGCAGACTGAAGAACCGTCAGGTCAACCACTAAGTCAGCAATTAAGCTATCCAGCTGGAATCAGACACTGCGGCTATGGGGTAGTCTTGGAGCAGTGTTGCCAGCAAGCAGCTCTGTCTAGACACTGACTCTGCCTCCTCCTGCTTACGGCGGGGCTTGGTGCAGCCTACAGAACACATCACAATGATGTACTTGGATGACTATTAATTTTATAAAACATAGACCTTTATGGGAAATTTAGGTATGAGCTGATCCATAAACTTACGCTTAATTTGGAAAACATTTGTTTACTTCATTAGGAAAGCATGGTTTACATCTCTGAAAACTATATGCCATAAAAAAAAATGGCAGGGTAGTCTTACTGATGACATTGGGCCTGGATGTAGCAATTCTTATGGTGGCCATACACATTAGATGAATGTCGGCAAAACCCGCCGATTTTGGCGGGACCAGCAGACCATCTAATGTGTATGGCGGTGTCCCAATTCTTCTCGAACGGAATATGTCAGGAAGAGAAGGATCAGGCATGTTGGATTCCATCATGCTCGATCCTTTTGTTTTCAAGGACTCTGGCAGCAGCTTTCTCTCTATTGCGAATGTATGCACGTTTGGGCAAACCGAGCGTGCATGTATATGGGGGAGTCGGGAGGAATAGCTGTCGGCCGGACGGTCGTTCAGCGGACAGCTATCTGAAATATATGGCCAGCTTTAGACTCCAGATTTATTGAATGATCTGCATTTGGCCCAGACAACCAAATACAAGAAAGAAAATACTGCACAGTACTTAGCGTTAAATCCAAGACTGAAGTCAAAACTGCTATCTACACGAGGTCTAAAAGGAAATGTATCACCCATTTTCTTTTTTTTTACTAATTAAACCCAGATAGAGAAACATTTTTTTTTTTTCTAATCTGTTGTTATTTTCTGATTGTAGATTTTTTTTACATTCTATTTTCTGTACATTATTATGAGGGTGCTGTCTTGCCTGAGCTGTTATTAACAGTTTTTAGAGATTTGATTTACAGCAGCCACATGGACCATTGGAAACAATAGTTTGGAGATAACCCATTGACTTCTACGGGAGAGTGTTTTAGGCATTCTCTGTGACCTGTGCAGAGGTCACCATGCAGGGAGGGATAGGAGGGGAGCTGTGTCCATCACCTATTTAATGGTGCTTCCTGAGTTATCTTGATAGAGATGTTACCTGTCTTTGTAATCCTGCCTGTGATGATAATGAGATGACGTCTGAGAAGTGATCTCTACAGAACAGGAAGAGTCAGTCTATTATGTCTCAGTGGCCAGAATGAAAACTGCAAGATTTTAGTATTCTTTGTTAATATAGATGACATAGAAAATTAAAAAAGTTCACCAAAAATTCTTGAAAAGTATGTTTAACATAAAAACCTGATTTAAACAATAGGTCTTTTTCTGATGACACATTTCCTTTAATGTTAAACGGTACAGTAATTCCACCTAAAATACACATTTGCATTACTACATTGTTAATTCGCCCTTGGTTTATATATGCAACCATTTTAAATCTCTATGAGATCTACTATGGTTACAATCCTCAGAATATTTGAGCCACTGTAGAAACAGCCACAATACCATACTAAAACTTTTCTATTATGCTTTCAATACTATAGCAGAAAGCAATAATACCCTATTTCACTTAGCAAAGACATCACATAGCTTAGCAAAGTTATGTTACTCTGAGTTTTTGAAGACCCATGAGGTTTGATGCTCTAGGTAACTGGCTACATTTATCAAAAAGTAAATGCTTGTACCAGCTATTGGCTTACATGGTCCACCTAATCTGTTAGCTGGACAAGTGCTTTTTGCGGGTTCATCTAACCTTAAAGAGGCTCTGTCACCACATTATAAGTGGCATATCTCCTACATAAGGAGATGGGCGCTATAATGTAGGTGACAGTAATGCTTATTATTTAATAAAACGATCTATTTTCACCACTTTATTAGCGATTTTAGATTTATGCTAATGAGTTGCTTAATGCCCAAGTGGGCATACTTTTACTTTAGACCAAGTGGGCGTTGTACAGAGGAGTGTATGATGCTGACCAATCAGTGTCCTGCACTCCTCTCCATTCATTTACTCAGCGCATAGGGATCCTGCTAGATCCTTATGTGCTGTCTTATACTTACACATTAACAATACTGAAGTGTTTAGACAGTGAATAGACATTCCACGGGATGTCTATTCACAATCTCTGCACTTCGTTACTCTGTCTGTGGTAGTTACAGTAGAGGAAGCGTGATCTCGCGAGATCTCGCTGTAAATGACAGGTTAGAACAAGATCACGCTTCCTCTGCTGTAACTACCACAGACAGAGTAACGAAGTGCAGAGATTGTGAATAGACATCCCGTGGAATGTCTATTCACTGTCTAAACACTTCAGTATTGTTAATGTGTAAGTATAAGACAGCACATAAGGATCTAGCAGGATCCCTATGCGCTGAGTAAATGAATGGAGAGGAGTGCAGGATGCTGATTGGTCTGCATCATACACTCCTCTTTACAACGCCCACTTGGTCTAAAGTAAAAATACGCCCAGTTGGGCATTAAGCAACTCATTAGCATAAATCTAAAATCGCTAATAAAGTGGTAAAAATAGATCGTTTTATTAAATAAAAAGCACTGCTGTCGCCTACATTATAGCACCGATCTCCTTATGTAGGAGATAGGGCACTTATAATGTGGTGACAGAGCCTCTTTAAGAGAACTGACATTCTGTGGCCTGAACCAATACAGTCTGTTTTTTTCAATAGAACCCAGTGACATAACTTATTCCAGTGATGTCACTATTAAGACACACAATAAGGCCGAAATATCAACTGTCTCCTCTATTTTTTTAAGTACAGTTTAAAATATAAAAGTAGTTCCTAGGAACAGGACCATGAGACAATGGCATTTTAGATGCAGGCATCTTTAAGATGCCTAAATGGAGTTAGAATAGTGGGCATAGAGCTAAGTTTGGGGGTGCTGTAATCCTCTTGCTATGGCTTTTTCAAAGGACATACAATGCATATGTAAAGTCTTCAGACCCTTTCAATTTTTTCAAATTTTGTTATGTTGAGGTCTTGTGCTAAAATAAAAAAATTCACGCTTTTCCCCATCATTCTGCACTCAATACCCCATAATGACAAAGTGAAAACAGAATTTTAGTAATCTTTGCTAATTTATTGAAAAGGAAAAACTGAAATATTGCATTGACATAAGTATTCAGACCCTTTACTCAGTACTTAGTTGAAGCACCTTTGTCAGCGATAACAGCCTCCAGTCTTCTTGGGCATGATGCCACAAGATCTGCACACCTGGATTTGGGGATTTTCTGCCATTCTTCGCTGCAGATCCTCTCAAGCTCTGTCGGGTTTGATGGGGATCGTCGGTGGACAGCCATTTTCAGGTCTCTCCAGAGATATTCGATTGGGTTCAAGTCAGGGCTATGACTGAGCCACTCAAGGACATTCACAGAGTTGTCCCTGTTGTCTTGTTGGAAGGTGAACCTTCGGCCTAGTCCGAGGTCCAGAGCATTCTGGATCAGGATTTCATTAAGAATATCTCTGTACTTTGCTCAATTCATCTTTCCCTCAACCCTCACCACTCTCCATGTCCCAGCCACTGAAAAACACCCCCACAGCATGATGCTGCCACCACCATGCTTCATTGTAGGGATGCTATTAGGCAGGTGATGAGCAGTGCCTGGTTTCCTCCAGAAATGACGCTTAGAATTGAGGCCAAAAAGTTCAATCTTGGTTTCATCAGACCACAAAATCTTATTTCTCACAGTCTGAGAGTCCTTTAGGTGCTTTTTTGTCAAACTCCAGGTGGGCTTTCATGTGTCTTTTACTGAGGAGATGCTTCTTCTGGCCACTCTGCCATAAAGCCCAGATTGGTGGAGTGCTGCAGTGCTTCTACCTTCTGGAAGTTTCACTCTCATCTGCACACACAATCTTTGGAGCTCAGCCAGAGTGATCATTGGGTTCTTGGTCACCTCTCTTACCAATGCCCTTCTTCCCTGATTACTTAGTTTGGTGGGGTGGCCAGCTCTAGGAAGAGTCCTGGTTTTTCCAAACTTCTTCCATTTAAGAATTATTGAAGCCACTGTGCTCTTAGGAACTTTCAGTGCAGCAGAATTTTTTTGTACACTTCTCCAGATATGTACCTCCATACAATTCTGTCTCTGGGCTCTATATGCAGCTCTTTCCTCCTCATGACTTGGTTTTCGCTCTGATATGAATTGTCAGCTGTGAGACCTTATATAGACAGGGGTGTGTCTTTCCAAATCATGTCCAATCAAATGAATTTACCAAAGGTGGACTCCAATCAAGGTGTAGACACATTTCAAAGATGATCTAGAGAAATAGGAGGCCCCCAGAGTTAAATATGAAGTGTCACAGCAAAGGGTCTGAATACTTATGTCCATGCGAAATTTGCGTTTTTCATTTTTCATAAATTTGAAAAAATTTATAAAATTCTGTTTTTACTTTGTCATAATGGGGTATTGAGTGCAGATTGATGGGCAAAACGTGAATTATTTTTTTTTATTCTAGCACTAGGCCGCAACATAACAAAATGTGAAAAAAGCAAAAGGATCTGTAGACTTTCCAAATGCACTGTCTTAGTAGATTTGTTTTGGCAAGCTAAGGCCAGCCACAAACATTTTATTTCCAACATGGGATGAACATTTGTATATAATTGTGTGTACATTCTATTGAGCACTAAAATTCACAATCAGTATGTCTATTGTACCTCAGATTGCCAAAACTATGTCACAATAACACAATTAATAAAATTTTTAACATAGATGAAATGAATTTTTAAATAATTTACGATGATTGTCGCTTATCATTGAAAATAATCAAAAAATTAGAACACTTTAAAAAGTACCTGTCACCTCTGCTGACATATTTATTTTAGTAAATACTTATATTCCCCATGAAATAACAATTCTGGAACATATTTACTTAATACTCACGTTGTGCCGTTCTTTTGTTATTCCTCTTATAAATATGTGAATAAATTGACAACTGAGCGTTAACATTCCCCTTGTCAAACGGGTGTGTTCCTACAAAGTCTCACTCTATCAGCACTGATTGGACATTGTCAGTCTGTGTTTGGACACACCCCCAACTGGTAACACCAAGTTGTCAAATTTATTCCTAAATTTCTAGGAGTAACAGAGGAACTGCACAACATAGAGTTTTAAACAAAGATATTCCAGATTTGGTATTTCATTGGGAAGACAATCATTTACTAAAACAGACATGTCAGGAGAGGTGACAGTTCCTCTGTAAATTAGGTATTTTTGTCAGATTGCTTATTAACACTTAGACAATGGATGCAATAGCATTCACAAAATGAACCTCCAGAATCCCAACTGGGGAAGGGGGCTTAAAGAGGCTCTGTCACCACATTATAAGTGGCCTATATTGTACATGATGTGATCGGCGCTGTAATGTAAATTACAGCAGTGTTTTTTATTTAGAAAAACTATCATTTTTGACGGAGTTATGACCTATATTAGCTTTATGCTAATGAGATTCTTAATGAACAACTGGGCGTGTTTTACTTTTTGGCCAAGTGGGCGTTGTACAGAGGAGTGTATGACGCTGACCAATCAGTGACCTATCAGCGTCATACACTTCTCTCCATTCATTTACACAGCACATAGCGATATAGCTATATCGCTATGTGCAGCCCCATAAACACACTATAACGTTACT